>NC_042958.1:74270118-74570118 GCF_901001165.1 Salmo trutta
CTATGCACTCGATATGTCCGATTTTAAAATAGCTTTTCGGATGAAGCACATTTTGCAATAATCTAAGTACATAGCCCGGCATTACAGGGCTAGCTATTTAGATACCCACCCAGGTCAGCCTCCACCAAAATCACATTTCCTATAAGAAAAATGTTCTTACCTTGCTTGTTCTTCATCAGAATACACTGCCAGGACTTCTACTTCAATAACAAATGTAGGTTTGGTCCCAAATAATCCATCGTTATATCCAAACAGCAACGTTTTGTTCGTGAGTTCTAGAATGCTTCTTCCCGGTCTCGCGCATGGCGCATTGGCGTGTCAAAAATGTCTAAATATTCCATTACCGTACTTCGAAGCATGTCAACCGCTGTTTAAAACCAATTTTTATGCCATTTATGTCGTAGAGAAGTGATAATATTCCGACCGGGAGTATGCATTGAGCCTAAACAGCCGAATAAAATTTCTCCTCAGAAGCGACTCATGCACGCGCATCATTCAAAGGTCCTCTGAGCATCCACTTACAAAAGGCGATAATCTGTTTCAACCTGAGGTTCCCTCGTAAACCTTCAGTTATTTCGCGGGCTCTGAGAGCCTATTGGAGCCCTGGGAATTGTCACGTTACAGCTAAGATCCTTACTTTTCAATAAAAAGATGCAAGACGCATGACTCCTTGTCAGACAGGGTACTTCCTGCTTGAAACCTTGTCAGGTTTTTGCCTGCCATAGGAGTTCTGTTATACTCACAGACACCATTCAAACAGTTTTAGAAAATTCAGAGTGTTTTCTATCCAAACCTGAACAATAATATGCATATTCTAGCTTCTGAGTTGGTGTAGGAGGCAGTTAAAAATGGGAACATATTTTTTCCAAAATTCTCAATACTGCCCCCTATCCCAAACAGGTTTTAAGCTAAACATTTTGATCAGTTGGATCTTCCCTGTGGGCGTGGCTTTTTAATTACAGTGTTTGTATGGATTTTGTATATATCGTCCAAGAACTGGCCCAGTCTGATTTTAACAGCACATTACATATTTTTTTATCATATCATGGCGGGATGCCTATTACTTCGAGCCCTGAGTCACTGTAGAAATTGTAGTCAGCTTATCATGTTGAATTCTGTCTATTGTACTTTGTCTAAAACGATTATTGATGTGCCTGTTTAAAGTGCGCATTTATGTTTTCTACTAATTTGCGCCTGTGTCATCTCGTTCTTGATCATAGGACTGCTTGGAAAATGTAAGTTCTCAAAGGAATTCTTAATTGTGCGAGTTGTCTAGGCCTCTTTACAGCCGTTTTGCCAATATCATTTGGTATATTGCTATTTATTTGGACATAAATGTAATCATTTTTGTCTATTGTCTACTGCGTTCTTGGACTCAAATGTTTTTTTGTTGTTGTAACTATATTAATCACATTCACTGCTCTTAGCCTATAATAAAACCTTACTTCCATCTTTATCCAAACAACTGCACACCCTCTGCGTAAGCTATCTTTTTGTTAAATGTGATGCTTATGTTTCTCTGTTCCTTGTTTCTCTCTTCTCTGTGCTGGAGTTCTTTTAAGAACTTGATGGTATAGCAGTAGCCTAATAAACTTGACATAACTTGAATCTTCTCTCTTCATTTTACCCACAAACAAATTCACCTATAGTCAAGTAAAGCATATTGTTTTTTATTATTGCCAGTATAATTTAGCTAAAAATCGTTCTTATGTTTCCATTCAAATTCGACGTTTACACTAATTTGGTAAGGGTAATTCAAATCGTGTAGTGAAACATTATTTGCTGTTGGATCAAAGTCAAATAAAGGTGTTTTTTATGTTGTCTGTAGAGCGGCCAGGCAGCATGCAGCTTTGAAATGCATCGTCCCAACAGCAGCTGAAGGGTGAATGCGATCTAATGCCGACATCTTGCCAATGTGCAAACGCTCTCCATACTACATCGGCTTGATCTATCATGTATACATCGGGCCGACGTTGGCGAGATGTATGTGTGCTGTCTGGGATGTACATAACAACTGCAAAGTGGTACAGTATTTGGAATTTCAGTACAGAAGAAAGATCATCGGTATTGTAGTAAACATTGGTCAGCTATAGAGCTAAGGGGAAAACAGAGTTCGTCTGAATGCTTTGGAAGGTTTCAGCCTGGATGACAGAGTGTTTTTGTGCTCAGTATCACTACATGGCTACAATCTGTGTGGCTACATGACTACGCCAATATATAATTCAGGAATGACCTGATGGAGCACTTCCTGCAGATACGCATGGACAAATACTGGGGGCCCAAATCCTGTGGAAGAGGCCTTAAGTTGGCTGCCAACATGGCCCCATCCCAAAACCCAGCAAGGAGGACGTCATTGCAGCACACACATCAAGATCAAGGACACTTGAGGGCTATTCTGACTCCCCCTGTATCCATGGACATCGTCCTCCTTGCACTTCCCTGTAGCTCAGTTGGTAGAGCATGGTGTTTGCAACACTAGGGTTGTGGGTTCGATTCCCACGGGGGGCCAGCACAGAATTTTTTTTTTTTTTTAAATGAATGAAATTGTATGAAATGTATGCATTCACTACTGTAAGTCGCTCTGGATAAGAGCGTCTGCTAAATGACTAAAATGTAAAAAATGTAAAATGCACTACTACCTAATACAAATACACTCAAGTGTAACAATTTGTTATCACTCTGCATCTGTAGCATTTTATAAAAAAATCCATTCACTGCAGGATACTACTGTACACAGAAGCTCTGTCATAACTACTTTGTACTGTTTATTTAACCTTTTATTAATGTAGATCAAATAAAATTGTATTTGTCACATGTGCTGAATACAACAGTGAAATGCTAATTTACAAGCCCTTAACCAACAATGCAGTTCAAGAAATATAATTAAGAAAATATTTTTAAACTAAAGTAAAAAGACAAAAAAATAACAATAATGAGGCTTTATACAGGGGGTACCGGAACCGAGTCAATGTGCGAGGGTACAGGTTAGTCGAGGTAATTTGTACATGTAGGTAGGGGTAAAGTGACTGCTTTTGATGTGTTCTTCCTAGAATCCTAGATGAATGGTCCCACCAGCCTTACTAGCCTTTAAAATGTAATTCTTTATGACAATACATTACATATATCAGACAGCCTTAAACTCCTGGTTTACAGGCCACATCAGGCCTGCAGATCACATTATGCTGGCTTCCAAAGTGATGTGAAAGTCCTATTGCCAGAGTGAGAATTTCCAACAATTGGAACTTTTAATCACCCACAATCTGCATTCAGAATGACCCGGGATTAGGAATATTGATTAATGGGACTACCTAAATTATCTAAACTAGGACAACTATCTCAGTAAGAGGTACAATAACTACTATCAGATTGGATTAGTTTATAAAAATATGTAGCATAAGTTTAAGCAACCAATCAATGTGCATGCAAAAACAGACATTGAAACAATTCTGAACATCAACCTGCAATAGAGCCTGCTGAGAAATATGATAATTACGCGATAGTTTTGAGTGTTTTACACCACACAAAGGAAAAATGACAGTCACACTCAACTCTGGTTATTAACCTGTCTGGGCTAGGGGGCAGTATTTTCACGGCCGGATGAAAAACGTACCCAAATTAAACAGGTTACTACTCTGGCCCAGAAACAAGAATATGCATATTATTAGTAGAATTGGATAGAAACTATCTGAAGTTTCTAAAACTGTTTGAATGGTGTCTGTGAGTATAACAGAACTCATATGGCAGGAAAAAACCTGAGAAAAAGTCAACCCGGAAGTGGAGAATCTGAGAATTGTAGTTCTTCTTTCTAGTTCCTTTCAAAACTACAGTATCCGTGGGGTTACGTTGCACTTCCTAAGGCTTCCATTGGCTGTCTAAAGCCTTCAGAAAGTGGTTTGAGCCTTCTTCTGTTACTGGGCAGATAATAGGAGCTCAGTTACTGAGTGGTCTGCCTGGCAACAAAGAGATTGGATATGCACGGTCACGCGAGCACGCTGTTCCTTCTTTTTCTCCTTGAATGAATACGCTATTGTCCGGTTGGAATATTATCGCAATTTTACGTTAAAAATACCATAAAGATTGATTTTAAACAGCGTTTGACATGCTTCTAAGTACGGTAATGGAACATTTTGACTTTTCGTCTCTGGTTCCGCGCTCGCGCGTTATGCCTTTGGATAAGTGATCTGTACACATGAACAAAACGGAGGTATTTGGACATAAATATGGATTATTTGGAACAAAAACAACATTTCTTGTGGAAGTAGCAGTCCTGGGAGTGCATTCTGACGAAGATCAGCAAAGGTAAGAGAATATTTCTAATACTAATTCTGAGTTTAGGTTGCCCCGAACTTGGCGGGTGTCTGAATAGCTCGCCGTGTTTGCTGCGCTATGTACTCAGAATATTGAAAAATGTGCTTTCTCCGTAAAGCTACTTTAAAATCTGACACAGCGGTTGCATCCAGGGGCAGTCTATCTATAATTCTTTAAATAATTGTTCTATATTTTCTCAATGTTTATGATGAGTATTTTTGTAAACTGATGTGCACATTCATCGGATGTTTTGGTGGGAATACATTTTCTGAACATCATGCGCCAATGTAAAATGCTGTTTTTGGATATAAATATGAACTTTATCGAACAAAACATTCATGTATATTGTAACATAATGTCCTAGGAGTGTCATTTGATGAAGATCGTCAAAGGTTAGTGCTTCATTTAGCTGTGTTTTGGGTTTTATTGACACATGTCCTTGCTTGGAAAATGGCTGTGTGATTATTTTTGTCTATGTACTCTCCTAACATAATCTAATGTTTTGCTTTCGCTGTAAAGCCTTTTTGAAATCGGACAATGTGGTTACATCAAGGAGAAAAGTATCTTTAAAATGGTGTAAAATAGTTGTGTGTTTGAGAAAGTTGAATTATGACATTTTGTTGTTTTTGAATTTGCCGCCCTGATATTTCACTGGCTGTGTCCCGCAGGTGGGATGCTAGCGTCCCACCTAGCCCATAGAAGTTAACACTAATGTAGCGGTTATTTTACACCTCTGAGTGTTGAATTGAACTCCTAAATCAACACTAGAGATGTTAGACTGAAACATCAACAATAAGGAGTGTCAGATACATGCATAAATGTTCTCATATACAGTTTAAAACATTATTTTTTAAATTATCATATTTCTCAAACTCCTGAAATGGAAGTTTAAATACTGAGGTAAACATTCATGCTCAGGCAAAATATACGATAACAAAGCTTATACAGATTCAGAAGGTTTCTACCTAGAACCCTTCTTGCCATCTAAATAACCCTTTTTGCCTTCCAAACAGTCATGCCTTCCAAAAACAGTTCTAAGGTTGAACTCTTTGCCTATAAAAGAACCATTGTCTTCCAAAAAGGGTTCTTCAGATGAAAACAGTTCTTGGTAGAACCTTATCCCTCCTCAAATAACCGTTTTTTTTAAGAGTGTATATGGAACTAACAGGGTCAGAGGCAAGGGCCAAGCTCGACTGCTAGTTAGACCTCATACACTCTCCACAAGGCTGACACACTCCCAGACCAAGGTCTCCCTAGGGAAAGAGGTATTCTGACCTTAATGGGACTTCCTGGTTAAATAAAATAAAGTAAAAAGACCTCACACTCTCCACAAGGCTCTGGTCAGGAATAACTCTGGAGGCTTGAACCAGAAGGAGAGCAGGACAGACAAGGTTTCCCAGAAACACAGGTATTCTTAAGGTATGTACGGATATGATTACTGCTGGCCATCACTGTTTGGCAGTAGCCAAGACAGAGTCCATCTACAAATTTCACTGGCAGTCAGACCTCACACTCTCTACATGGCTCTTGTCAGGGACACTGGAGGCTTGAGCCAGAAAGACAGACAGACATACAAGTCAGTTCCAGAGAAAACAGTAATATTATCCATGTTATGTCATCGTCCTTCTTACAAATGCTTTGCGTGGACAATAAATCCCTCTTCATGATGCATTGGCGCAATCTATCACTTTCAAAAAACAAGAGGAACACAGCATGCATGCATTTCCTCTTAATCAATTTGTGATCACTGATCAAAGATTCATTGTACTGTACATGTTTTATTCTAGCCATTTTCCTTTAATTTGAGTCCTTTGGTACATGTTCAAATGTAAAAGTTATCTAATTTGAGCTACAAAATTAGCAAAAATGCAACTATAGCGTTAAAAAAACTATCCCCAGCAGACCAAGAAAGTTAAAAACTATTTTCCCTATCTAATGTAAGCGATATGCATGTCAGCTTTCCTTGTCCCTCGTACAGTAAATACATTATTAACTGAATCATGGACTTTTACTGCCCACTGGCTTGTGTTGCTGAAGTGATTTATCATGGGGCCTGCACCCCAAATGGCACTCTTTTTCACTACACTCTTAAAAAACAGGTTCTAGATGGAGGGACATTTACAGAGATGCAGGCTGAGAGGCCACTAAATCATCTATCCTTTGTGTGTACGCATGTTTGTGTGTGAATGTGATTTAACTGAATTATCAAGATGTACTCAGAAAAACAGAAAGCCTTTATTTTTTTCAGCAGAAAATAGACATACTACAGATGGGGCTCTGTAACAAAAGAGAGTCTATTAGGCTTATCCGTCTCATACTAAGAGGGAATAGCTTGTAAAATTGGATTCCTTCGAATTATACAAGTCTGGACTTTGACCACAGGGGTTGCCCAAGATAAATATATGAAGCCATGTGATAATGTCGACCGGGAAGAACAGTCAATTAATAATTTAATCAATAAGTGAGTTGGATGATTCAGTCTCTGACACAAATACATATGATCACACATATGCACACACATGCACAGACACAAATACACAAACAGCACGTCAAGTAACAAGGAGTTACAGAAGTATGCCTCCAGGATGCTCTCTACCGAGACCCTTGAAAACCCAGCTAATACGCATCGACTTCTGCTGTCAAATTATGCCTGCATAACCGCATTACCACATTATATACCGGTAGTCAAACTTCGTCAACTGAATGTTGCTAACATAGCCCCAATCACTGTAGAATCTGGTAGTTGGAGATTTTATAAATGAACATGAGTTTTCAGGATGACAGCACATATGGGCTATGTCCCAAATGGCACCCCATTCCCTATATAGTGCACTACTTTTGACTAGAGCCCAATTCGATTAAATATGGAATAGGGTGCCATTTGGGATGCAGATATGGAGGAAGGCTAGCTCCCCCAAGGACAGAGATTAATAATAGACCCAACACACAGATGTAGCGCTTAGGCTACAATCTCCAAACCTGAGATGTCATTTAATTTCTGCCTGAATGACAGATGGACACTGCTAGGTGAGTCATAAGAGACCAAACCTGAGGCAACAGGGATCATTTCAAGCAGAAAATTATCAAATAAGACTAAACAAGAGTAGATGGGCTGTTTCAATTCAGGTTAGAGTCCTGTAGACAAGTACAATAAAGTACTCATTTCAATGTTGCATGTGGGTTTCCTCCCTTCCCTTGGGAACATGTTTAAAAAGATTTACTCTAAAAGCGCTACCATGCATGAAAATCTCTCTCTCTCACACACAAACACACACCAGCCTCAAATGGGGTTGAATGTAGCCTAATTGCCTTTTGTCGTTACAACATGATGAAATTCAATGCAACTAATTAATCAACTTGTTAAAGCAACATGTTAACAGTCAATGGAACCGGCTATTGGAAAGAGGCACTCTCCACGGTGCTAAAATATGAGGGAAGATGAGGAGCTGTTCTTTCAGCACTATGGCATATGCTCAAGCGGCAAGTCGCCTTTGCATTGCAATCGCCCAGTCAACCACAATTCATTATAGGACTAATAATGAAGTAACAGCTATGAGACTACATTCTACATCGAACCACACTTATGTGATGACGAATAACATTGTTTCTATGTTTGAAGCATATCATGGTCCATCGCTTATCTCAAAATCTAAAATTATGAATGGGGACATAATAACTGAATAGAAATCAAAGCTCAGAACTGGTCATAGAGCCTTAGATGTATGGTCCTGCCTAACTGACTTTGAGTCATAAATCCATAACACGATGGATCATTCAAGTGGAACTGAAAGATAGCTACTGTATCCTCAGCCATTTCAAGAGCTCCGGAAGGAGGGCAGTAGTAAGACTACTCAATAGATTCATTTCTTGAGGAGGAATACGCATTTGTTTATCAAAATGAGAGTTGACGTCAAATACACATTTTTTTACTATCGCACTCCTTGCATATGAATGTTGTACTTACACAAAAACTCCGAAAAGAAGAACTCGTATGCCAATCTCTAATGCCAGCTCTCGTACATTTTTCCTCAGGTCTGGGGGTGACATATTCATGATGCTTGAGACAATCTGGCAGGTAGAATTGACAAGCAGGACTGGTCAATTCTCTGTGCTCAGTCTATAAAATAATCCACCTTTTGACTGGGACTTCTTCGGTGTCTGGCGTTTCGGGAACCAGTCGTCGTGCACATCTGTCGCGACTCAATCACCTGAAACAGTATCTTCCCTCCCCTCCTCTCTTTGCCGCTGAGGCTCCACTGTCTGATGTCGCAAGATAATTCTCCTTATTGCACCTCATCTGATGAAAACTCCTACTTTATTGCATGAAAGTCTCCTTTCTCCGTTCCATCAATTACCCAGTTAGGTGAGAGATGGGAGAGAACGTTGGGCACAAAAATATAAGAGCATCGAGGGAGGGAGCCAGACTCTCCTGAAAGGCGGGAGATGGTGAGAGGAGGAGACGAGGGGAATAAAGGAGGAAGAACGTGAGCAGGGATATGATGCTGAGTGGCACAAAGTGCATGTGGGGAGTTGAGCGAACACGTGAACTCTCTCTCTACCCCTTTTTCTCCCTCTGTTTCTCATACTCTCACTCTACCAGAAGGAGCTGGTGACTTTTTAAACTGGTTTATCGGATAACCAAGGCGGCTACACTGTAAAGGGGTTGCCTTGAATTTGACTGTAACTTACAGGCAGCTCAGTGGCAAGTAAAATTATTTATTTCATATTACAGTATACATACTTTAATATAAATTCGGTATCAAAGCAAGTACTGTATAATGACACATAGTACAATACCGTAAAATCTACTGTATTATACTGTAACATTTGTTTTAATGCTACCATAAATGGAATGAATGAATGAAATTCATTGAGGGGAGGGGCCTGTATTTCAAAGTATTTTACTGTGATTGCATGGGATTGGTACAAGCAGGTTGGCTGCTAGGTAAAGTGTTTACACATTACAGCATATTAATGAATATTTGGTGTTTTATTTGACTTACACTTTTAGAGGCCTTGTCAAAGGCTTCCAAACTGGCAGTGACGACAGGGCGAAAGGACATGGCAAAATTCTCAACCATTTAAGGTTTTCCCTGACTAAATGTCCCGAAGCTTCTGCGCATGTTTTGGTTTCCCCTACATAACACACCCACAAAGTCAGATTCCACAGCCACAAAGTCAAAATTGGCAAAAATGATTTAATTTAAGGTTAGCCGGGTTAATGCAGACCATTTTTTTATGCTGCTCATACTCGCTGCTTTTTATCAATGTCACTTTACCCCTACCTACATGATGTCACATCCTGATCCTAGTAAGATGTAATTTTCTATAGTAGAGTAGGTCAGGGCATGACATGGTGTGTTTTGGATTGTTCTATGTTTTCTATTTATATGTTTAAGTTCTAGTTTTTTTATTTCTATGTTGGGATTGTTTGGGTTGATCTCTAATTGGAGGCAGCTGATCCTCTGTTGTAGGCTAGTTTGCAATGGCTGCAGCAGGTGTTATCGAAGAGGATGTTGTTGCTAATTTGTTAGCTTCTCCCATTTCAAGAATAACTTTCAACAAGAAGTTAACTTTTTACTGCAGGGGACTAAATCAGGATCACTGTTACGTCTACTCCTGCTCGCCCCCTCCGGCGCTCAACATCACCAATCTACTAAACACCGGTCCTTGCGACCCATCATTACGCACACCTGGCAATCATTATTACGTACACCTGCACCCCATCATCAGTCACACCTGGACTTCATTACTACCTTGATTACTTACCATATTATCTAGCATTCTGTTCTTTCAGTCATCAGGTAGTATTGTTTATGTTTTCCTTGTTAGACGCTTCTCTTATTTTGTATTCGTTTTTTGTTCGTTTTCATTAAACTCATACTGCACCTCCTTCCACACTCCCTGTGTCTACGTTACAGAATACTACCTCAAAAATATGGAAGCAGCAGAAGAGATATGAACTCAGCAAAAAAAGAAACGTCCTCTCAATTTCAACTGCGTTTATTTTCAGCAAACTTAACATGTGTAAATATTTGTATGAACATAACAAAATTCAACAACTGAGACATAAACTGAACAAGTTCCACAGACATGTGAGACAGAAATGGAATAATGTGTCCCTGAACAAAGGTCAAAATCAAAGTAACAGTCAGCATCTGGTGTGGCCACCAGCTGCATTAAGTACTGCATTTCAACTCCTCCTCATGGACTGCACCAGATGTGCCAGTTCTGAATGTTTTAATCTATATGTTCTTCTGAAATATGAACACAGAAATGTCTTGAATTGGAGTCATATTTTTCTGGTCTCAGACCCTTTGTCCCTCTCCCAGTCTTGGTCTTGACTTGGACTCGATTTGCTCCGGTCTTGGTCTTGAATTGGTCTCGAACACAACACTGCCTAGCAGTAGTGGAACAGTTTGGGATAAAGCGTTGATACCATATCACTAATCCAAGGAAAGTCTGGCTATCAGGAAACATTAGGTCTGCTTTCTTTACGTTAGCAATGGCCTCAAACTTAGCTGGATCCATGGACACACCATTGCTGTCAACACATGGCCAAGGAAGTGGACTAAGCATTGGAGGAGATGACACTTCTTAGGTGCAAGTTTCAGGTTATGCACACGAAGCCACCCAATGACCATCTCCAGGCGTTGCATAGCTTCCTGTTCAGCTGTAGCAAAGATCATCAGGTCGTTGAGATAACAGAGTAGAGACAGGAAGTTCTGATCCCTGAAGAGATTCACCATTTGGGCTGTTGCAGAGGCCGGATGCCTTGTCAGGACCCGCAGAAGGCGAGTAGGAAA
Organism: Salmo trutta; assembly: GCF_901001165.1. NCBI lineage: Eukaryota > Metazoa > Chordata > Actinopteri > Salmoniformes > Salmonidae > Salmo > Salmo trutta. Next base: position 74,281,233 of record NC_042958.1, read on the forward strand.
GCTGCCGTTACCGTCAATATTACTCGCCAACGTGCAATCATTGGATAATAAATTAGACGAGGTACGATCAAGAATATCCTACCAACGGGACATCAAAAACTGTAATATCCTATGTTTCACGGAATCATGGCTGAATGACGACATGGATATTCAGCTAGCGGGATATACGCTGCACCGGCAGGATAGAACAGCACACTCCGGTAAGACGAGGGGGGGCGGTCTGTGCATATTTGTAAAAAACAGCTGGTGCACGAAATCTACGGAAGTCTCTAGATTTTGCTCCCCTGAAGTAGAGTATATTGTGATAAATTGCAGGCCACACTACTTGCCTAGAGTTCTCAGCTATACTTTTCGTGGCTGTTTATTTACCACCACAAACAGATGCTGGCACTAAGACCGCACTTAGTCAGCTGTATAAGTAAATAAGCAAACAGGAAACCACTCACCCAGAGGCAGCGCTCCTAGTGGCCGGAGATTTTAATTCAGGGAAACTTAAATCAGTTCTATCAACATGTTAAATGTGTAACCAAAGGGAAAAAAGTCTAGATAAAAAAATTCTAGATAAAATTCACCTGTACTCCACACACAGAGACGCGCACAAAGCTCTCCCTCGCCCTCCATTTGGTAAATCCAACCACAACTCTATCCTCCTGATTCCTGCTTACAAGCAAAAATTAAAGCAGGAAGCACCAGTGACTCGGTCTGTAAAAAAGTGCTCAGATGAAGCAGATGCTAAACTACAGGACTGTTTTGCGATCACAGACTGGAACATGTTCCGGGATTCTTCCGATGACATTTAGGAATACATTACATCAGTCACTGGCTTTATCAATAAGTGCATCGAGGACGTCGTCCCCACAGTGACTGTACGGGCAAACCCCAAACAGAAGCCATGGATTACAGGAAACATTCGCACTGAGCTAAAGGGTAGAGCTACCGCTTTCAAGGTGCGGGACTCTAACCCGGAAGCTTACAAGAAATCCCGCTATGCCCTGCGACGAACCATCAAACAGGCAAAGCGTCAATACAGGGCTAAGATTGAATCATACTACACCGGCTCCGATGCTCGTTGGATGTGGCAGGGCTTGCAAACTATTACAGACTACTAAGGGAAGCACAGCCGCGAGCTGCCCAGTGACACGAGCCTACCACACGAGCCTACCAGATGATGCAACACTGAGGCATGCATGAGAGCATCAGCTGTTCTGGACGACTGTGTGATCACGCTCTCCGTAGCCGACGTGTGTAAGTCAACATACACAAGGCTGCTGTTCCATACGGATTACCAGGACATGTGCTCCGGGCATGTGCTGACCAACTGGCAGGTGTCTTCAATGACATTCTCAACATGTCCCTGATTGACTCTGTAATACCAACATGTTTCAAGTAGACCACCATAGTCCCTGTGCCCAAGAACACAAAGACAACCTGCCTAAATGACTACAGACCCATAGCGTTCATGTCCGTAGCCATGAAGTGCTTTGAAAGGCTGGTAATGGCTCACATCAACACCATTATCCCAGAAACCCTAGACCCACTCCAATTTGCATACCACCCAAACAGATCCACAGATGATGCAATCTCTATTGCACTCCACACTGCCCTTTCCCACCTGGACAAAAGGAATCATCACTAAGCTAAGGAACCTGGGACTTAACACCTCCCTCTGCAACTGGATCCTCGACTTCCTGACGGGCCACCCCCAGGTTGTGAGGGTAGGTAGCAACACATCTGCCACACTGATCCTCAACGCTGGAGCTCCCCAGGGGTGCGTGCTCAGTCCCCTCCTGTAGTCCCTGTTCACCCACGACTGCATGGCCAGACACGACTCCAACACCATCAATACGTTTTCAGACGACACAGCAGTGGTAGGCCTGATCACCGACAATGACGAGACAGCCAGAATAACAACCTATCCCTCAACGTAGCCAAGACTAAGGAGTTGATTGTGGACTACAGGAAAAGGAGCACCGAGGACGCTCCCATTCTCATCGATGGGGCTGTAGTGGAGCAGGTTGAGAGCTTCAAGTTCCTTGGTGTCCACATCAACAACAAACTAGAATGGTCCAAACACACCAAGACAGTCATGAAGAGTGCACGACAAAGCCTATTCCACCTCAGGAAACTAAAAAGATTTGGCATAGGTACTGAGGTCCTCAAAAGGTTCTACAGCTGCAACATCGAGAGCATCCTGACTGGTTGCATCACTGCCTGGTACGGAAATTGCTCAGCCTCCGACCGTAAGGCACTTCAGAGGGTAGTGCGTACGGCCCAGTATATCACTGGAGGCAAAGCTGCCTGTCAAAGACCCCACCCACCCCAGTCATAGACTGTTCTCTCTACTGCCGCATGGCAAGCAGTACCGGAGTGCCAAGTCTAGGACAAAACGGCTTCTCAACAGTTTTTACCCCCAAGCCATATGACTCCTGAACAGGTAACCAAATGGTTACCCGGACTATTTGCATTGTGTGCACCCCCAACCCCTCTTTTACGCTGCTGCTACTCTCTGTTTATCATATGCATAGTCACTTTAACTATACATTCATGTACATACAGTGAGGGAAAAAAGTATTTGATCCCCTGCTGATTTTGTACGTTTGCCCACTGACAAAGAAATAATCAGTCTACAATTTTAATGGTAGGTTTATTTGAACAGTGAGAGACAGAATAACAACAAACAAATCCAGAAAAACACATGTCAAAAATGTTATAAAATGATTTGCATTTCAATGAGGGAAATAAGTATTTGACCCCTCTACAAAACATGACTTAGTACTTGGTGGCAAAACCCTTGTTGGCAATCACAGAGGCCAGACGTTTCTTGTAGTTGGCCACCAGGTTTGCAGACATCTCAGGAGGGATTTTGTCCCACTCCTCTTTGCAGATCTTCTCTAAGTCATTAATTAAGGTTTCGAGGCGTTTGGCAACTCGAACCTTCAGCTCCCTCCACAGATTTTCTATGGGATTAAGGTCTGGAGACTGGCTAGGCCACTTAATGTGCTTCTTCTTGAGCCACTCCTTTGTTGCCTTGGCCGTGTGTTTTGGGTCATTGTCATGCTGGAATACCCATCCACGACCCATTTTCAAAGCCCTGGCTGAGGGAAGGAGGTTCTCACCCAAGATTTGACGGTACATGGCCCCGTCCATTGTCCCTTTGATGCGGTGAAGTTGTCCTGTCCCCTTATCAGAAAAACACCCCCAAAGCATAATGTTTCCACCTCCATGTTTGACGGTGGGGATGGTGTTCTTGGGGTCATAGGCAGCATTCCTCCTCCTCCAAACATGGCGAGTTGGGTTGATGCCAAAGATCCATTTTGGTCTCATCTGTCCACAACACTTTCACCCAGTTGTCCACTGAATCATCCAGATGTTCATTGGCAAACTTTTGTTTTCTTGTTGACTATGGTCCCAGCTCATTGACAAGATCCTCCCGTGTAGTTCTGGGCTGATTCCTCACCGTTCTCATGATCATTGCAACTCCACGAGGTGAGATCTTGCATGGAGCCCCAGGCCGAGGGATATTGACAGTTCTTTTGTGTTTCTTCCATTTGCGAATAATTGCATCAACTGTTGTCACCTTCTCTCCAAGCTGCTTGGCGATGGTCTTGTAGCCCATTCCAGCCTTGTGTAGGTCTACAATCTTGTCCCTGACATCCTTGGAAAGCTCTTTGGTCTTGGCCATGGTGGAGAGTTTGGAATCTGATAGATTGATTGCTTCTGTGGACAGGTGTCTTTCATACAGGTAACAAGCTGAGATTAGGAACACTCCCTTTAAGAGTGTGCTCCTAATCTCAGCTCGTTACCTGTATAAAAGACACCTGGGAGCCAGAAATCTTTCTGATTGAGAGGGGGTCAAATACTTATTTTCCTCATTAAAATGCAAATGATTTTATAACATTTTTGACATGCGTTTTTCTGGATTTTTTGTTCTTTTTCTGTCTCTCATTGTTCAAATAAACCTACCATTAAAATTATAGATTGATCATTTCTTTGTCAGTGGGCAAACGTACAAAATCAGCAGGATATCAAATACTTTTTCCACCCACTGTACTACCTCAATTGGCCCGACCAACCAGTGCTCCCGCACATTGGCTAACCGGGCTATCTGTGTTGTGTCCCACCACCCGCCAACCCCTCTGTTACGCTACTGCTACTCTTTGTTCATCATATATGCATAGTCACTTTAACCATACCTACATGTACATATTACCTCAATAAGCCTGTCTAACCGGTGTCTGTATATAGCCTTGCTACTCTTATTTTCAAATGTCTTTTTACTGTTGTTTTATTTCTTTACTTACCTACACACACACACACACACACACACATACACACACACACACACACACACACCTTTTTCTTTGCACTATTAGTTAGAGCCTGTAAGCAAGCATTTCACTGTAAGGTCTACACCTGTTGTATTCGGCACACCTGACAAATAAACTTTGATTTGACTTGAAACTTTGATTTGATAGAGGAGACATGTTGGCTGTTGGACTTCACACATCCTCCAGAGCTTTAAATGGATACACATCAGCTAGCTATTCATTTCTCCACATTGTTATGGGCTTGTCATGGAGTTTATGACCTTCATAGGGACCCATCCATCCACCCACAATGGAGTTACGACATGGCCAACCAGGATATTTTGACAGATGGAGCCAGACTTGGTGGGTTCGACCATCGCAGTACAGCCTGGGGGTCCACGTGACTTCTCAGGGAGTTTACCCCAGACCAGGTGTTCATAGCCAGGTAACAGGGTGATGGCTTGATTGCGCTTCACAGTCCCGATGATGTCAGGCACCTCGTCAGCTTTTCACCGGTGGACACCAGTGAGCATTGCAAGAACGTCACCCCGCACCCCATCAGGGTTTCCTGGCACCCAGTTTTTGCCTGACTCCTTGAATCTGTAAGTGAGATATTTGTTTCAATGATGAGTTCATCCACTTGACCAGAAACAACCAGCATGAGCACAGTCATCCATAAACTTCAAGCTGTAAATCACACATGCTCTTTGGATATACTCTCTTCCCTCCACACCCAACTAAAATTACATATTTATTCTGCTGTACATTACAGTCCAAGGAGCCAGCATCAATGAGCTCTTCTCCACAGCTTCACTCACAGTACACGCCATAGAGCCTGTATCTAACATAGCCTTCACTGTAATACACCCATTAACAACAACTGGGGTATAAAACAAACTATCACTGCCATTTGAACGCTGTGTGTTCTGAACTATGACTTGAGAATGACTGGGAAAACCTTCACTGACTGCTTCATACACTGACTGTTGTCACTGAGGGATTTTCATTAGAGCCCACACTTCCCCTTTTGAAATGTAGGCTGTCTAGTTTCCCTAACTGGAAAAGGGAGAGGCTGTGGTGGTGACGAACTGTGGCAAGTAGGGCACTGGACTCTCATATGGCCTGGCTTATGACAGCTGAAACAGAGGCGGGTCATTTGGCAGTGTGCAGTGATGGAGTGGGAATTCTCATTACATATGTCACATGCTCTTCACCCTGTGAACCTACTTTTCTGCTGTTGGTGAGGCCTATCCTGGGTGTAAGTGACAAGAGCATGTTTAATAGGAGACAGGCTATTCAGGACAATACTCATCATGTCTGCCATTCTATCCATACTGCTTTGCATTGAGGCATTCTCTGACTGAATGAGCGGTTACTCACCACTGCAACGGCATGTCGAATGAGTGATTACTGGGCCTGGATTTCAGCTCTCTGTGATATTCATCAATTCTCTCCTGCACCTCCTTCAGTTTAGCTGTTAATCTGTTGGGGCTAGGGGGCAGTATTTGCACAGCCGGATATTTTTTTTTACCCGATTTAAACTGGTTACTACACTTGCCCAGAAACGAGAATCGGCATATAACTAGTAGATTTGGATAGAAAACACTCTAAAGCTTCTAAAACTGTTTGAATGGTGTCTGTGAGTATAACAGAACTCATATAGCAGGCCAAAACCTGAGAAGATTCCATGCAGGAAGTGCCCTGTCTGACAATTTGTTATCCTTCTGTTGCATCTCTATCGAAAATACAGCATCTCCACTGTAACGTGACATTTTCTAAGGCTTCCATTGGTTCTCAGAAGGTGCCAGAAAGTGGAATGACGTGTCTCCTGTCTCTGGGCGAAGAACAGCAGGAGATTTTGTGAGTGTCAGACTGGGGACAGTGACACTGGAGATGCGCATTCATGAGAATTCTCAATTTTTTTCTTTCAGCCTTTGAATGAATACAACGTCGCCCAGTTGGAATATATTATCACTATTTTATGAGAAAAATAGCATAAAAATTGATTTTAACCTGTTATGGCTAGGGGGCAGTATTTTCACGGCTGGATAAAAAACGTACCCGATTTAATCTGATTATTAGTCCTGCCCAGAAACTGGAATATGCATATAATTATTAGCTTTGGAGAGAAAACACTCCAAAGTTTCTGAAACTGTTTGAATGGTGTCTGTGAGTATAACAGAACTCCTATGGCAGGCAAAAACCTGAGATGCTTCTGTTCAGGAAGTACCCTGTCTGAACATTTCTTGCCCTTCTTTATTATCTCTATCGTTTACAAAGGATCTCTGCTCTTACGTGACACTTCACACGTCTCCAATGAGGTCTCATAGCCCGGGAAAAACAGGAATGACGTAATTCAAAGCCCTGGCTGAAACAAAGGAGAGCATAAGCTAAGTGGTCACTCAATGGACTAAGCCTTAGGCGCGTGACACGCCCCGCCCCCGGCTTTCGGTTTTTTCCTCAGTTTACAGACAGGCAGATTCCCGGTCGGAATATTATCGCTTCTCTACGAGATAAATTGCATAAATATTGGTTTTAAACAGCGGTTGACATGCTTCGAAGTACGGTAATGGAATATTTAGACATTTTTTGTCATATTTTGCGTCATGCTCGTGGCCGAGATTTAGCGTTGGGATAGTGTCTAGAAAGCACGAACAAAACGTCGCTGTTTGGATATAACGATGGATTATTTGGGACCAAACCTACATTTGTTATTGAAGTAGAAGTCCTGGCAGTGTATTCTGATGAAGAACAAGCAAGGTAAGAACATTTTTCTTATAGGAAATGTGATTTTGGTGAAGGCTAAACTTGCAGGGTGTCTAAATAGCTAGCCCTGTAACGCCGGGCTATGTACTTAGATTATTGCAAAATGTGCTTCATCCGAAAAGCTATTTTAAAATCGGACATATCGAGTGCATAGAGGAGTTCTGTATCTATAATTCTTAAAATAATTGTTATGCTTTTTGTGAACGTTTATCGTGAGTAATTTAGTAAAATCACCGGAAGTGTTCGGTGGGAATGCTAGTTCTGAACGTCACATGCTAATGTAAAAAGCTGGTTTTGATATAAATATGAACTTGATTGAACAGACATGCATGTATTGTATAACACAATGTCCTAGGTGTGTCATCTGATGAAGATCATCAAAGGTTAGTGCTGCATTTAGCTATGGTTTGGGTTTATGTGACATGATATGCTAGCTTGAAAAATGTCTGTGTGATTATTTCTGGCTGGGTACTCTGCTGACATAATCTAATGTTTTGCTTTCGCTGTAAAGCCTTTTTGAAATCGGACAGTTTGGTTAGATAAAGGAGAGTCTTGTCTTTAAATAGCTGTAAAATAGTCATATGTTTGAAAAGTGTAAGTTTTCGGATTTAGAGGAGTTTGAATTTCGCGCCCCGCCCATCATTGGATATTGGAGCAATCGTTCCGCTAGCGGAACGTGTAGATGTAAGAGGTTTTAAACAGCGTTTGACATGCTTCGAAGTACGGTAATGGAATATTTTGAATTTTTTTGTCACGAAATGCGCTCGCGCATTACCCTTCCGATAGTGACCTGAACGCACGAACAAAACGGAGGTATTTGAATATAGCTATGGATTATTTCGAACCAAAACAACATTTGTTGTTGAAGTAGAAGTCCTGGGAGTGCATTCTGACGAAGAACAGCAAAGGTAATCCAATTTTTCTAATAGTAATTATGAGTTTAGTGAGCACCAAACTTGGTGGGTGTCAAATTAGCTAGCCTGTGATGGCCGAGCTATCTACTCAGCATATTGCAAAATGTGCTTTCGCCGAAAAGCTATTTTAAAATTGCATAAAGGAGTTCTGTATCTATAATTCTTAAAATAATTGTTATGTATTTTGTGAACGTTTATCGTGACTAATTTAGTAAATTCACCGAAAGTTTGTTGTGGGTATGCTAGTTCTGCTAATGTAAAAAGCTGGTTTTTGATATAAATATGAACTTGATTGATCAAAACATGCATGTATTTTATAACATAATGTCCTAGGAGTGTCATCTGATGAAGATCATTAAAGGTTAGTGCTGCATTTAGCTGTGGTTTTGGTTTTTGTGACATATATGCTTGCTTTGAAAATGGCTGTGTGATTATTTTTGGCAGGGTACTCTCCTGACATAATCTAATGTTTTGCTTTCGCTGTAAAGCCTTTTTGAAATCGGACAATGTGGTTAGATTAACGAGAGTCTTGTCTTTAAAATGGTGTAAAATAGTCATATGTTTGAGAAATTGAAGTTATAGCATTTTTGAGGTATTTGTATTTCGCGCCACGCGATTCCACTGACTGTTGACTAGGGTGGGACGCAAGCGTCCTCCTTGTTACCTCCTTGTTCAAGTTTTCCATTCTCCTCCCTTTGCATGGGAGACACTCATCTGCTGTCAGTTGCTTTATTCAGACGCACCCAGTAATCAACAGGACTTTCGTGGTCCTTGGGCAGAGTGTTATACAAGTTTGCAAGAGGAATTCAGGAATATGAGAGGTCACTGAAGTGTTGCATGAGGATAGCATAAATTGTGTCAGGGTGTTATACAATATCAAGTAAATGGGTCAATGCGTGATGTTATTTTCACCAGATCTTTGGCTCTCCCCATCAGCCTACTCGTTATCTCATCAGACTGGTCAGCAGCACGGACATTCTTATTTCACAGATATGTTGTCATCAGATCAACCCACTCATGGACAGAACACTTGTCAGCTCCATTACCACAGAAGACTGGGGGCTCTCTTGAATCTGACTTGAGGACTACACTGGTTCACAGCTTGCGGGGTGCCACAGGATTCTATGGCACATTATTTAAGTGTCAACCATTGTTGTCAGAATGATGCAATTTACCACAATCTGCCACCCATGATTGGTTCCTCCTTCCTCTTACATCTACACGTTCCGCTAGCGGAACGATTGCTCCAATATCCAATGATGGGCGGAGCGCGAAATTCAAACTCCTCTAAATCCGAAAACTTACACTTTTCAAACATATGACTATTTTACAGCTATTTAAAGACAAGACTCTCCTTTATCTAACCAAACTGTCCGATTTCAAAAAGGCTTTACAACGAAAGCAAAACATTAGATTATGTCAGCAGAGTACCCAGCCAGAAATAATCACACAGCCATTTTTCAAGCTAGCATATCATGTCACATAAACCCAAACCATAGCTAAATGCAGCACTAACCTTTGATGATCTTCATCAGATGACACACCTAGGACATTGTGTTATACAATACATGCATGTCTGTTCAATCAAGTTCATATTTATATCAAAAACCAGCTTTTTACATTAGCATGTGACGTTCAGAACTAGCATTCCCACCGAACACTTCCGGTGATTTTACTAAATTACTCACGATAAACGTTCACAAAAAGCATAACAATTATTTTAAGAATTATAGATACAGAACTCCTCTATGCACTCGATATGTCCGATTTTAAAATAGCTTTTCGGATGAAGCACATTTTGCAATAATGTAAGTACATAGCCCGGCGTTACAGGGCTAGCTATTTAGACACCCTGCAAGTTTAGCCTTCACCAAAATCACATTTCCTATAAGAAAAATGTTCTTACCTTGCTTGTTCTTCATCAGAATACACTGCCAGGACTTCTACTTCAATAACAAATGTAGGTTTGGTCCCAAATAATCCATCGTTATATCCAAACAGCGACGTTTTGTTCGTGCGTTCTAGACACTATCCCACGCTAAATCTCGGCCACGAGCATGACGCAAAATATGACAAAAAAATTCTAAATATTCCATTACCGTACTTCGAAGCATGTCAACCGCTGTTTAAAACCAATATTTATGCAATTTATCTCGTAGAGAAGCGATAATATTCCGACCGGGAATCTGCCTGTCTGTAAACTGAGGAAAAAACCGAAAGCCGGGGGCGGGGCGTGTCACGCGCCTAAGGCTTAGTCCATTGAGTGACCACTTAGCTTTTGCTCTCCTTTGTTTCAGCCAGGGCTTTGAATTACGTCATTCCTGTTTTTCCCGGGCTATGAGACCTCATTGGAGACGTGTGAAGTGTCACGTAAGAGCAGAGATCCTTTGTAAACGATAGAGATAATAAAGAAGGGCAAGAAATGTTCAGACAGGGTACTTCCTGAACAGAAGCATCTCAGGTTTTTGCCTGCCATAGGAGTTCTGTTATACTCACAGACACCATTCAAACAGTTTCAGAAACTTTGGAGTGTTTTCTCTCCAAAGCTAATAATTATATGCATATTCCAGTTTCTGGGCAGGACTAATAATCAGATTAAATCGGGTACGTTTTTTATCCAGCCGTGAAAATACTGCCCCCTAGCCATAACAGGTTAAAAGTTGCGTCATACTGCGGCACACATTGAGTGCCGCTGTAGCATTCTGTGGCACGTCATTTAAATGTCAGCAATTTTTTGGGGGGCGAGTTAGTGTTAGTTTGACCACCAGAGAGCATCTTTGAGAAGCATTTGATTGTCTTCCATTTTGGCATTACCTGAGACGGGGAGGGTACGCGGGAGACCAGGGTTCAATTCCCCGATGGGGAGGAATGAGTAGGCTGTCCTTAAATAACAATTTGTTCTTAACTGATTCCATATGTATTATTTCATAGTTATGATGTCTACAATATAGAAAATAGTAAAAAAATAAAGAAAAATCCTGGAATGAGTACGTGTGTCCAAACTTTTGACTGGTACTTGCTTAATTAATTTGATTAATATTATGGTGTTTCCATTCCATGAAAAACAAAGGATGTAACGAAGGCTGGAACGGAAAATATGGTGCTGTACAAAGTGATGCTCATAAATTCAGAGCATTCTCAGAGAGTCAGTTTGTAAATTTAGACTGTTTCACTCTCACGTTGTAGGGTTGATTTGAGCATTCTGGCCTTACAACGGCAATCAAGCACCCAAGCTAACGTTGGCTAGCTTGCTAGCTACTTCCAGACACAAAAGAGACCACTCTGACCATTTTACTCACCCTAGAAGAGCTGGTTAGGCTGTTTTTCTGTTAACCAGAGCTATGGTGACTGTAACTGTGCTGCTGGTAAAAACTTAAATATGCCTTTTTGCCGATGTTTACTGACACCGGCCATTTTCAGCAGGTGTTGAGCGTTCATAAAATCATTATTCTGCTAGCCAGAGCGAATTTACGAAAGCACACGAATGTCCAATGGGAATGCACAATGACTATACCATTTAGCTAAGCTAAGAATGGTGGGAATAATCAGGTCAATAAATGTTAGCTAGCCTATAGTTATTATACTGTCAAGTTTGATGTATAACCTGTTGGGGCTAGGGGGCAGTATTTACATGGCCGGATAAAAAACGTACCCGATTTAATCTGGTTACTAATCCTACCCAGTAACTAGAATATGCATATACTTATTATATATGGATAGAAAACACCCTAAAGTTTCTAAAACTGTTTGAATGGTGTCTGTGAGTATAACAGAACTCATTTGGCAGGCAAAAACCTGAGAGATTCCTTTACAGGAAGTGGCCTGTCTGACCATTTATTTGCTTTATTTGACATCTCTTCCAAAAACTAAGGATCTCTGCTGTTACGTGACACTTCCCACGTCTCCAATGGGCTCTCAGAGCCCGGGAAAAACCTGAATGACGTAATTCAAAGCCCTGGCTGAAACACACGAGCGCTTTTGCTAAGTGGTCTATCAGCAGACAAAAGGCTTAGGCGCGTGCACTGCCCGCCCCCGCCTTTCTGTTTTTCCCTCTATTTACAGACAGGCAGATTCCCGGTCGGAATATTATCGCTTTTTTACGAGATAAATTGCATAAAAATTGATTTTTAAAGCGGTTGACATGCTTCGAAGTACGGTAATGGAATATTTAGAATTTTTTTGTCACGTTATGCGCCATGCGCACGACCGTGATTTACCATTCTGATAGTGTCTAGAACTCACGAACAAAACGTCGCTGATGGAACATAACGATGGATTATTTGGGACCAAACCTACATTTGATATTGAGGTAGAAGTCCTGGGAGTGCATTCTGACGAAGAACAGGAAAGGTAAGACCATTTTTCTTCTAGTAAATATGATTTTGATGAAGGCCAAACTTGCTGGGTGTCTAAATAGCTATCCCGTGATGGCTGGGCTATGTACTTAGAATATTGCAAAATGTGCTTCATCCGAAAAGCTATTTTAAAATCGGACATATCGAGTGCATAGAGGAGTAATGTATCTATAATTCTTAAAATAATTGTTATGCTTTTTGTGAACGTTTATCGTGAGTAATTTAGTAAATTGTTAGTAAATTCCCCGGAAGTTTGCGGGGGGTATGCTTTTTCTGAACTTCACATGCTAATGTAAAAAGCTGTTTTTTGATATAAATATGAACTTGATTGAACAAAACATGCATGTATTGTATAACATAATGTCCTAGGTCTGTCATCTGATGAAGATCATCAAAGGTTAGTGCTGCATTTAGCTGTCTTCTGGGTTTTTGTGACATTATATGCTAGCTTGAAAAATGGGTGTCTGATTATTTCTGGCTGGGTACTCTGCTGACATAATCTAATGTTTTGCTTTCGTTGTAAAGCCGTTTTGAAATCGGACAGTGTGGTTAGATTAACGAGAGTCTTGTCTTTAAATTGCTGTAAAATAGTAATATGTTTGAGAAATTGAAGTAATAGCATTTCAAAGGTTTTGAAAATCGCGCCACAGGATTCAACTGGCTGTTACGTAGGTGGGACGATTTGGTGCCACCTAGCCCAGAGAGGATAACTAATAACGTTAGGTAGATAGCTAACATACCAGTGCATACTGCTGTAATGATAGGCTATGTGGTTCGTAAGGACAGCGTAGCTAACAAATTGTCAGTAAACATAATGTGTAAGGTAACTTATTTGAAAAGTCATTACTTTATTACATAGAGTGCATACTCGCGGTGGCTTGCTACTCAATCCACTCCGCAGCTTGAGCATGCTTTTGGTGCACAGCCGATAGTGCGCGGAACTTCGGGCAAGAAGGTTGAGGGTTCGAAACCTGCTCCCTGCTTGTTTCATTTGATGTTGTGCATAACATTGCCCATTCATTGTCAGTTAGAAACACGGTAGGGTATTGGGACCCAAAAGCATAATCAGGGCATATCTGGTCTGTGATAGGACGGGTTTTTTCACACCTCGGCTATTAGACTATTTTTTAGTAAAGGTTGAATAGTCTATTGTTCAGTTATTAGCCTCCCTCCCCAACTTGCAACAAATGGAAGTCTTTTTGTTTAAAGCAAAACTTTTTCATTTTCAATCAAAAATAATTGTTCTGAATGCAAAAACGAGGCTTCAAAGTAAAAAAAAAATGTAATGGATCGCAAAACGTTATGCATTTTATTCCCAAAAACTATTTTGAGAACAAAAAATATATTTGAAAACAAAACTCCAATTTAATTTCGCTATCAACCACCCTCCATTTTGGCAATTTTTTTGAGTGTCAGTTTGGCTACAACCAATACTGCCTTTCTTTCCAACACAGAGGAAGTTCTTCTGTCCAAATTTTACTTAGCTAGTAGTTAGCTCCTACGATTCAGTGTTGGTTCATAACGTTGTACTATATAACATACATACATACCGTAGAATGATAAATCATGCAATTATTATTCTCAAGCTAACCAAAAGCATTTAGCTACGAACGCATGTACTTGCATTTTCAGTTGAATTAATCTAACTTTCTTTCATGGCAACTCAAAAGCAGGCCATGTCTTATTTGTTTCATAGTCTATATACAGTTGAAGTCAGAAGTTTACATACAACTAGGTTGGAGTCATTAAAACTCGTTTTTAAACCTCTCTGGGCTAGGTGGCACCAAATCGTCCCACCTACGTAACAGCCAGTTGAATCCTGTGGCGCGATTTTCAAATACCTTAGAAATGCTATTACTTCAATTTCTCAAACATATGACTATTTTACACCATTTTAAACACAAGACTCTCGTTAATCTAACCACACTGTCCGATTTCAAAAAGGCTTTACAACGAAAGCAAAACATTAGATTATGTCAGCAGAGTACCCAGCCAGAAATAATCAGACACCCATTTTTCAAGCTAGCATATAATGTCACAAAAACCCAGAAGACAGCTAAATGCAGCACTAACCTTTGATGATCTTCATCAGATGACAGACCTAGGACATTATGTTATACAATACATGCATGTTTTGTTCAATCAAGTTCATATTTATATCAAAAAACAGCTTTTTACATTAGCATGTGACGTTCAGAACTAGCATACCCCCCACAAACTTCCGGGGAATTTACTAACAATTTACTAAATTACTCACGATAAACGTTCACAAAAAGCATAACAATTATTTTAAGAATTATAGATACAGAACTCCTCTATGCACTCGATATGTCCGATTTTAAAATAGCTTTTTGGTGAAAGCACATTTTGCAATATTCTAAGTACATAGCCCAGCCATCACGGGCTAGCTATTTAGACACCCAGCAAGTTTAGCCTTCACCAAAATCAGATTTACTATAACAAAAATGTTATTACCTTTGGTGTTCTTCGTCAGAATGCACTCCCAGGACTTCTACTTCAATAACAAATGTTGGTTTGGTCCCAAATAATCCATCGTTATATCCAAACAGCGGCGTTTTGTTCGTGCGTTCTAGACACTATCCGAAATGGTAAATCAGGGTTACGAGCATGGCGCATTTCGTGACAAAAAATGTCTAAATATTCCATTACCATACTTCGAAGCATGTCAACCGCTGTTTAAAATCAATTTTTATGCAATTTATCTCGTAAAAAAGCGATAATATTCCGACCGGGAATCTGCGTTTCGGTAAATAGAGGGAAAAAAGAGAAAGACGGGGGCGGCCAGTGCACGAGCCTAAGCCTGATCGGCCACTTGACAAAGGCGATAATGTGCTTCAGCCTGGGGCTGCAATGACGACATTCTGTTTTTTCCCGGGTTCTGAGAGCCTATGGGAGCCGTGGGAAGTGTCACGTTACCGCAGAGATCCTTTGTTTTGGAAAGAGATGTCAAAGAAAGCCAATAAATGGTCAGACAGGCCACTTCCTGTAAAGGAATCTCTCAGGTTTTTGCCTGCCATATGAGTTCTGTTATACTCACAGACACCATTCAAACAGTTTTAGAAACTTTAGGGTGTTTTCTATCCATATCTACTAAGTATATGCATATTCTAGTTACTGGGTAGGAGTGGTAACCAGATTAAATCGGGTACGTTTTTTATCCGGCAGTGTAAATACTGCCCCCTAGCCCTAACAGGTTTTAAACCACTCCACAAATTTCTTGTTAACTAACTATAGTTTTGGCAAACCTCCATAAAACACTAATGCCGGCCCCCATTGACTTGGGCCCATTGTAGGGTGCTCCCATAGTGAGCATGGAGGCTCCATGCGGGCTTTAGAATGCTCCGAGACTTTCTTTGACCAATGGGCCATTGTGTACAATGGCGAAGAGTTAGGGAGTCTTTGCAGCATGTAGATGGTGCAGGTATCATTGCCAGAATGATCCAGCTTCGTTGCATTGCTCGGCAAAAATGCTCTTTTCCTGCTCCCCTGTCTCTCGTCCACATTGATACAAATTGATAAGGTACTAAGATGTATAATGTCTCCATCAAATCTAAGAAGTTATGTTAACTTTTTTATTCTTACTTATTCTTAGACAAATGTTCAATGATCTATGAAATTGGAGTTGTTTTTCATCAACTGGTAATACATAAATAATGAAGCAGGTTCATAGGTTAAACATTCCACTTTTAATTCCAATGCTTTTTTTCAAGTTACAACAGGTAAGTATATTATTTTGTATACATATTGCATATTTCCCATCACCTAATGAACAACCACAATAACAGTCTGGTGTTAACTTCTTCGGGATAGTGGGCAGTATTCGGAAGTTTGTATGAATGAGGTGCCCAAAGTAAACTGCCTGTAACTCAGGCCCAGAAGCTAGGATACGCATATAATTATAGAAATTATAGAAAACACTCTAAAGTTTCCAAAACTGTTAAAATAATGTCTGTGAGTATAACAGAACTGATATGGCAGGCAAAACCCGAGGACAATCATTTCAGATTATTATTTTTCAGCTCACCTCTGATTGCAATGGCTGGGAATGGGAATATAAAAGAAAATCCTCCCAGATTGCAGTTCCTAGGGCTTCCACTAGATATCAGTCTGTAGAAAAAGTTTCAGGCTTGTGTTTTGAAAAATGATCTAGAATTTGTAGTTTTTCTAAGTGGCTCCCATTTTGGCTGTAGTGTTTGTAGTGCGTTCCGGTGAGTGCCCATACTTTGTTATTTATCTCCGGTAATGGTCTCCGGTATTCTCCGTCTTAAATTGTATCGTTTATTTACATAATAGGGTACCTGAGGATTGATTAGGAACGTTGTTTGACTTGTTTAGAAGTTTATTGGTAACTTACGGGATTCATTTTGTATGCATTTTGAATGAGGGACACCGGTGGATTACTGAATCAAGCACGCCATTGAAATTTATTTTTTGGGGATAAAAAGAAGGACTTTATCGATCAAAAGGACCATTTGTTATGTAGCTGGGACCCTTGTGATTTCAACCAGATGAAGATCTTCAAAGGTAAGTGATTTATTTTATCGCTATTTCTGACTTTCGCGATGCCTCTGCTTGCTTGGAAAATGTATGTAATGCTTTTGTGTGCGGGGCACTGTCCTCAGATAATCACCTGGTGTGCTTTTTCCGTAAAGCCTTTTTGAAATCTGACAATGTGGCTGGATTAACAAGAAGTTAAGCTTTTAAATGATGTATGACACTTGTGTTTTCATTAATGTTTAATATTACGATTTTTGTAATTTGAATTTGGCGCTCTGCAATTTCATCGCTCTTCATGTTGGCCAGGTGGGACGGTAGCATCCCAATGATCCGTAAGAAGTTTTAAGCTTTCTGTGTATTGACGTGTCCTGAAAATGACATCTGCTGCATTAGATCGAACTGTCATATCTCAGTTATTGTTTTCAAATCTACAAAAAATAAGCTATTTTCTTTACTTACAGAGAGCGAGTGTCATGATTGTCGTAAGGAGTGGACGAAAACGCAGCGGGAAAATGTATACTCATCTTTTGTTATTTGAAGAAGGAAAAACAAAATAAACACGTATACAAAAACAAACGACTCCAAACAGTCCCGTCAGGTGCAACAAACACTAAACCAGGAAATAACTACCCACAAACCCCCATAGAACAAACACCCCTAGAAATAGGACCTTCAATCAGAGGCAACGAGAAGCAGCTGACCAAACTACTATAACAAACAGCCCCTTTACTGGTCAGGACGTGACAGCGAGCTGATCAAGGGGTCGAAAATGTAGATATTGGCAGATGTTCACTGTCAGAAGAACAGGCAGTGGAAGCTTTATTGCTGGCAAAAGTGTCCATAACCAGAGATAATTAAACTGCTCTGTGTTCTTTTTCTCTCTTCCTCTCTGCCTGGAACCTGTCTCACATGCACAGTTTGGAGTAAGAAGGATACCTTGACCTGTCGAATTCTATCCATCACTTCTGCGTGGGTTATGTGTTCCAACCTCGTCTGTGGGCAGATCTGCAGCATTTCACAGAGTTGGAATAATCACCCTTTAAGTACAGTGGTGAAACTGACACCTAACCAGCTGTGGCATATCGGAATGCTCCAAACACCTGTGCACATTTTAGTTTTTGCCTTAGCACTACCCAGCTGATTCAAATGATCAAGTCATCAAGCTTCAAGTGGTATTTATGTCTAATAATGACATGATCTTCTATTGTTTGTCCTCATGTGTCTGTTTTTCAGCATAAAGTACTCTGTAGCCACTTAGTGTGGACACCAGGTGAGACCACACACACACAATAACTTCCTCTCTCTCCCCCTTGTCCCTAAATCCTCTAGGTTATATCAGCTGTGTTGGTGAGCCCCTCCCGCATCTGAAATGGCTGACACAGCGGGGACAGCTTTATCATAGGTGAGAGGTCACTTGGTCGGGTCAACAGGAAGTATTATTAAAGAGATGCTTTACATTGAAATAGAGATGTAGTAGTCCCAGAGTTAATGATCCAAGGTCAGTTTTGCATTTCACCTCCCGATGATTATGTTGACTGACCGTGTTAGAATAATAAAAAAACAAGGCTTAATCATGCTCTCTCTCTATCCATCTATCTCTCGTCTGCAGGTATGTTTTGATGTGAGAGAGGGAGCCAGTCCCGTCATCCCCACCTCACCCGCTCTTATGATAACCTTCGGGGCCAACTGGGGCCCCTTGGCTAGTTAGGAGACACTGCTAGAGACACCGTAATTGTGATGAACTGAGAGAATACTGTAATTCATTAATCATATGCTGTTTGCCTCTATTCTTACCTCTTTCACTTTCTGTCTTCTACACCTCTCTCCCCACCTCATCTTTCTTCCTCGTTTTATAATGCACACCATATGTGCATTGATGTACAGATTGAACTTGTATTTATAATACACTGCTCAAAAAAATAAAGGGAACACTTAAACAACACAATGTAACTCCAAGTCAATCACACTTCTGTGAAGTCAAACTGTCCACTTAGGAAGCAACACTGATTGACAATACATTTCACATGCTGTTGTGCAAATGGAATAGACAACAGGTGGAAATTATAGGCAATTAGCAAGACACCCCCAATAAAGGAGTGGTTCTGCAGGTGGGGACCACAGACCACTTCTCAGTTCCTATGCTTCCTGGCTGATGTTTTGGTCACTTTTGAATGCTGGCGGTGCTTTCACTTTAGTGGTAGCATGAGACGGAGTCTACAACCCACACAAGTGGCTCAGGTAGTGCAGCTCATCCAGGATGGCACATCAATACGAGCTGTGGCAAGAAGGTTTGCTGTGTCTGTCAGCGTAGTGTCCAGAGCATGGAGGCGCTACCAGGAGACAGGCCAGTGCATCAGGAGACGTGGAGGAGGCCGTAGGAGGGCAACAACCCAGCAGCAGGACCGCTACCTCCGCCTTTGTGCAAGGAGGAGCAGGAGAAGCACTGCCAGAGCCCTGCAAAATGACCTCCAGCAGGCCACAAATGTACATGTGTCTGCTCAAACGGTCAGAAACAGACTCCATGAGGGTGGTATGAGGGCCCGACGTCCACAGGTGGGGGTTGTGCTTACAGCCCAACACCGTGCAGGACGTTTGGCATTTGCCAGAGAACACCAAGATTGGCAAATTCGCCACTGGCGCCCTGTGCTTCTCACAGATGAAAGCAGGTTCACACTGAGCACATGTGACAGACGTGACAGAGTCTGGAGACGCCGTGGAGAACGTTCTGCTGCCTGCAACATCCTCCAGCATGACCGGTTTGGCGGTGGGTCAGTCATGGTGTGGGGTGGCATTTCTTTGGGGGGCCGCACAGCCCTCCATGTGCTCGCCAGAGGTAGCATGACTGCCATTAGGTACCGAGATGAGATCCTCAGACCCCTTGTGAGACCATATGCTGGTGCGGTTGGCCCTGGGTTCCTCCTAATGCAAGACAATGCTAGACCTCATGTGGCTGGAGTGTGTCAGCAGTTCCTGCAAGAGGAAGGCATTGATGCTATGGACTGGCCCGCCCGTTCCCCAGACCTGAATCCAATTGAGCACATCTGGGACATCATGTCTCGCTCCATCCACCAACGCCACATTGCACCACAGACTGTCCAGGAGTTGGCAGATGCTTTAGTCCAGGTCTGGGAGGAGATCCCTCAGGAGACCATCCGCCACCTCATCAGGAGCATGCCCAGGCGTTGTAGGGAGGTCATACAGGCACGTGGAGGCCACACACACTACTGAGCCTCAAAAATACAGATATGTTGTCGACTAAGACAGGTGCATGCATGTAGGACCATAGCAACAGTCCATAGATACATTTTACAGAAATAACCAGACATGTCATCCTGCTAGCTCCTCAGAAAGGAACACCCATGTTCTGGAAAATACCCAAGAGGTGTAACCATAGCATCAGTAAATATTAGGCCAAAGACCTGTTACATAAATATCCAGTCATGTCCACTCGCCAGACAGGTGCATGTCTAATTGTGTCTAATGACCCAGAGCACATATAGAGAGCACTAGTTTTGCTGACTATCCTGAAATGTATAATGGCCACACATGTTCTGGAAAATTCTCAATATATCCCTCTTCTGGGGCTAAAAAGCCACACACCTCAAAATTCAACCCAGTACAAGTGAGAAGGGAAGCACCTCAGCCCCCCCTTTCTCATTCGTACTGAGGAGGCAGGACCAAATATATCCCCTCACATAGCTAGAAAGAAGTAAAAGATCCCTCCTCAAGCCAATCATCCTTTAACATACAGTGTAAAAGCATGTGCATCCATTTCTCAGGCTTGCCCGAGCATCTCAGTTATGTAAAATAAAATAAAAACAATAAGAACATAAAAAAGAATAAACTAAACCTCAGAAACCCTTATAACGTCGTTCTCAATATGACACCTAAACACATGGCCCCTCCCTCACAGACACCTCTCTAACAACTATTTGGTCAAAAGGTTGCAAGTTCAAATCCCTGAGCTGAGAAGGTACAAATCTGTCGTTCTGCCCCTGAACAAGGTAGTTAACCCACAATTTGATCTTAACCTGTCTGGGCTAGGGGGCAGTATTTTCACGGCCGGATGAAAATCGTACCCAATTTAAACAGATTACTACTCTGGCCCAGAACCAAGAATATGCATATTATTAGTAGATTTGGATAGAAAAAACTCTGAAGTTTCTAAAACTGTTTGAATGGTGTCTGTGAGTATAACAGAACTCATATGGCAGGCAAAAACCTGAGAAAAATCCAAGCAGGAAGTGAAATGTCTGAGAATTGTAGTTCTTCTTTTGATTCTCTATCGAAGCTCCAGTGTCTGTGGGGTGACGTTGCACTTCCTAAGTGGCTGTCTAAAGCCTTCAGAAAGTGGTTTGAGCATTTTCCTGTCACTGGGCAGAGTATAGGAGCTCAGTTACTGAGTGGTCTGCCTGGCAACAAAGGGATTGGATATGCTCGGTCCCGCGAGCACGCCCTTCCTTCTTTTTCTTCTTGAATGAATATGCTATTGTTGGAATATTATCGCAATTTTAAGTTAAAAACACCATAAAGATTGATTTTAAACAGCGTTTGACATGCTTCTAAGTACGGCAATGGAACATTTAGACTTTTCGTCTCTCGTTCCGCGCTCGCACGCTACCCTTTGGATAGTGCTCTGAACGCATGAACAAAACGGAGGTATTTGGACATAAATATGGATTATTTGCAACAAAAACAACATTTCTTGTGGAAGTATCAGTCCTGGGAGTGCATTCTGATGAATATCAGCAAAAGTAATACAATATTTCTAATACTAATTCTGAGTTTAGGTTGCCCCGAATTTGGCGGGTGTCTGAATAGCTCGCCGTGATGGCTGAACTATGGACTCAGAATATTGAAAAATGTGCTTTCTCTGTAAAGCTATTTTAAAATCTGACACAGCGGTTGCATAAAGGAGTAGTTTATCTATAATTCTTAAAATGATTGTTAGATATTTTGTCAACGTTTATGATGAGTATTGTTGTAAATTGATGTGCACATTCACCGAAAGTTTTGGTGGGAATACATTTTCTGAATATCACCAATGTAAAATGCTGTTTTTGGATATAAATATGATCTTTATCAAACAAAACATACATGTATTGTGTAACATAATGTCCTAGGAGTGTCATCTGATGAAGATCGTCAAAGGTTAGTGCTTCATTTAGCTGTGTTTTGGGTTTTATTGACACATGTCCTTGCTTGGAAAATGGCTGTGTGATTATTTTTGTTTATGTACTCTCCTAACATAATCTAATGTTTTGCTTTCGCTGTAAAGCCTTTTTGAAATCGGACAATGTGGTTACATCAAGGAGAAGTGTATCTTTAAAATGGTGTAAAATAGTTGTATGTTTGAGAAAGTTGAATTATGACATTTTGTTGTTTTTGAATTTGCCGCCCTGATATTTCACTGGCTGTGTCCCGCAGGTGGGACGCTAGCATCCCACGTAGCCCATAGAAGTTAACTGACTTAGTTAAATTAAATAAAAAACTCTGAGCCTTTCAAATGACATAGGTGGATTCAATCTGGAGAGAGGCCTTACAATTGCTCAGTGTGGTAAGTATTGTCCAGTTGGGGGCACTGACAGACCATTAAAAGAGTCACACTGAAAGAGCTTCAGTTTAGTCCAGAACCTCTAAGAGCACCAGAGAATACACTTGGGGGAGAAGCCACACCACTGCACACAAGAGCTTCAAAACAGTATGATACACCAGTGCACACTCGGGAGAGAAACCCTATTGTTGCTGACACTGTGGCAGAGAATTCGGTCTCTTGAATAAGCTCAGAATGCATGAGAAACCTTTCAAGTGTGAGCATTGTGAAAATGGCTTCAGTTTGGCTGCTTACCTCAAGAAACATGAGAAGGTGACTGTAGCCAAAGTTTTGCTGACTATGGAATCCAGAGGAGAGAAACCATACAGTTGCAAAACCTTCAGGCACTTGTCTTCATTAAAACCTCTCTGGGAAATGTGGACACACTATTCAACAGCCAGGGAAATAGTAGGGTGGCTATTCAAAACAACAAAAATCTCATAATTCAAATTTCTCAAACATACAACTATTACATCCCATTTTAAAAGGTACACTTTTCGTTAATCCAACCACATTGTCCAATTTAAAAAAGGCTTTACGGCAAAAGCATAACACTAGATAATGTTAGGACAGCGCCGAGACAAGAAAAACCACACAGACATTTTCCAAGCAAGGAGAGGCGTCACAAAAAACAGAAATACAGCTACAATTAATCACTAACCTTTGATGACCTTCATCAGATGGCACTCATAGGACTTCGTTACACAATACATGTATGTTTTGCTCGATAAAGTTCATATTTATATCCGAGAACCCCATTTTACATCGGCGCGTAATGTTCAGAAATGTTTTGCCTCCCAAAACCTCCGGTGAATGAGCACACCAATTTACAGAAATACTCATCATAAACGTTGATAAAATATTAAACTGTTATTCAAAGAATTATAGATACACTTCTCCTTAATGCAACCGCTGTGTCAGATTTCAAAAAAACTTTACAGCGAAAGCACACTTTGCAATAATCTGAGTACAGCATTCAGAGACGAAGCCAAACCCGCCATTTTGTGGAGTCAACAAAACTCAGAAATAACATACATAAATATTCACTTGCACTCCCAGGAATCCCAGTTCTCCAATAAATGTTCATTTGTTTCGATAAAGTCCATATATATGTCCAAATACCTCCTTTTTGTTCACGCGTTTGGTAGAGTACTCCAAATGCACAGTGCTCGCACAGTTAAGTTCAGACGAAAAGTCAAAAAAGTTATATTACAGTTCGGAGAAACATGTCAAACGATCAATCTTTAGGATGTTTTTATCATAAATCTTCCATAATATTCCAACCGGACGATTCCTTTGTCTTCAAAAAAGAAAAGGAACACAGCTAACTCTCACGTCAGTGCGCGCCACTGAACTCATGTCATTTTCTCACTCATCTACTTCCAGGAGCTCTTATTCTCTCCCCATTCACAGTAGAAGCATGAAACAATGTTCAAAACACTGTTGACATCTAGTGGAAGCCTTAGGAAGTGCAAAATGACCCCACAGACAT
Organism: Salmo trutta; assembly: GCF_901001165.1. NCBI lineage: Eukaryota > Metazoa > Chordata > Actinopteri > Salmoniformes > Salmonidae > Salmo > Salmo trutta. Next base: position 74,305,178 of record NC_042958.1, read on the forward strand.
TGTATACTGGATAGGGAATCACTTGAAGAACTACAAACCTCAGATTTCCACACTTCCTTGGTTGGATTTTTCTCAGGTTTTTGCCTGCCATATGAGTTATTTTATACTCACAGACATCATTCAAACAGTTTTAGAAACTTTAGAGGGTCTTCTATCCAAATCTACTAATTATATGCATATTCTCGTTTCTGGGCAAGAGTAGTAACCAGTTTAAATCGGGTACGTTTTTTATCCGGCCGTGCAAATACTGCCCCCTAGCCCCAACAGGTTTTAAATAACAGCCCAAAGTAAACTTCAGAGTGTTTGCTATCCAAATCTACTAATAATATGCATATCCTACCTTCTGGGCTCGAGTAGCAGGCAGTTTAATTTGGGCACATCATTCATCTGAATTTCCGAATACTGCCCCGTCACTAAAAAGTTAAAACAACACACAATGCGTCACTAAGTACTAGGCCTATATTGTCACGGTTGTCGTCGGTGATGGAGGACCAAAATGCAGCAGGTATGTGTATGCTCATCTGGATGTTTATTTACTTTCCAAAATGAATATACAAAAATAACTAAAAAACCAAACCACGAACAACAAAACAGTCTGACTAGGCACAAGGCTAAGCACAGAACAATCACCCACAAATAACAACCACAAACACACCCTAATATATGGGACCCTCAATCAAAGGCAGATAGACAACACCTGCCTTCAACTGAGAGTCCCAACCCCAATCAACACAACATAGAAACACACTCACCAGACTACACATAGAAATACATAAACATAGACCATCAACCAAAAACCCGGAAATACTAAATCAAACACCCTTTAAACAAACACACCACCCTGAACCACATAAAACAAATACCCTCTGCCACGTCCTGACCAAACTACAATACTAATTAACCCTTATACTGGCCAGGACGTGACAGTACCCCCCCCCCCCCCTTAAAGGTGCTAACCCCGGAAGCACCTTTAAAACAAAAAACAAAACCAAAACAACAACCCCAAACAACAAAACAAAAATTCCCCTCTACTAAAGGGAGGGAAGGGAGGGTGGCTGCCGTCAACAACGGCACTGTGCTACACCCCCCCTCCCCAACCCACCTATATCAGGAGGTGGCTCCGGTTCTGGCCGTTCCGGGCAGTCGGGCCACTCTGGCAGTTCGGGGCAGTCTGGCCAGTCTGGCAGCTTGGGGCAGTCTGGCAGCTCGGGACAGTCTGGGCAGTCTGGCAGCTCGGGACAGTCTGGGCAGTCTGGCAGCTCGGGACAGTCTGGCCAGTCTGGCAGCTCGGGACAGTCTGGCCAGTCTGGCAGCTCGGGACAGTCTGGCCAGTCTGGCAGCTCGGGACAGTCTGGGCAGTCCGGCAGTTCAGGGCAGTCTGGCCACTCTGGCAGTTCAGCGCAGTCTGGCCACTCCGGCAGTTCAGCGCAGTCTGGCCACTCCGGCGACTGTTGACTGACGGGCAGCTCCGACGACTGTTGACTGGAGTGCAGCTCCGACGACTGTTGACTGGCGGGCAGCTCCGACGACTGTTGACTGGCGGGCAGCTCCGACGACTGTTGACTGGCGGGCAGCTCCGACGACTGTTGACTGGCGGGCAGCTCCGACGACTGTTGACTGGCGGGCAGCTCCGACGACTGTTGACTGGCGAGGCTGGGTTTACGCACTTGAAGGCTAGTGCGGGGAGCGGGAACAGGATGAGTCGGACTAGGTTGACGCACTTCCGGGTCCGCACGAGAGACAGGAGCTGGAAACCCAGGGCTATGGAGGCGCACAGTCGGTCTAGATCTTACCTCCTGCACAACCCGCCTTGGCTGGATGGAACTAGTAGCCCTGTACGAGCGGGGTGCTCGTACAGGGCAGACTGGGCTGTGCAGGGGCCTGATGGTAGCCGTGCGTAGAGCGGGAGTTGGGTAGCCTGGTCCTCGGAGGCATACCGGCGACCAGATGCGCTGCGCAGGCATCCTCCTACCAGGCTGGATGCCCGCTCTAGCACGGCACCTGCGAGGGGCTGGAATAACGCGCACCGGACTGTGCGTGCGTATGGGTGAGAGTGCACTCCTCAGCGAAACATGGCGCTCTCCACCCCATACGCTCCTCCATATAACTACGGGTAGCTGGCTTCCGGCTCTTCCTATGCCTAGCCCAACTACCCGTGTGCCCCCCCCAAAAAAAATTCTTGGGGGTGCCTCTCGCGCTTCAACGCTAGTCGTGTTCCTCGGAAACGTTCCCGGTCCATACCAGCCTTACTCCTTTCCTCTCTCTCGCTTACCACCTGTCCCCATGGAAGGCGATCTTTTCCTGCTTGGATTTCCTCCCAAGTGTAGGAGCCTTTTCCCTCCAAGATCTCCTCCCAAGTCCATCTCTCTCGTTTGTCCAAATCGAAATTCCTCTGCTCCTTCCTCTGCTGCTTGGTCCTGGAATGGTGGGAGATTCTGTCACGGTTGTCGTCGGTGATGGAGGACCAAAACGCAGCAGGTATGTTTATGCTCATCTTGCTTTTTAATAAATACAAAATGAACACCAAAAATAACAAAAAAACGAAACCACGAACAACAAAACAGTCTGACTAGGCACAAGGCTAAGCACAGAACAATCACCCACAAATAACAACCACAAACACACCCTCATATATGGGACTCTCAATCAAAGGCAGATAGACAACACCTGCCTTCAACTGAGAGTCCCAACCCCAATCAACACAACATAGAAACACACTCACCAGACTACACATAGAAATACATAAACATAGACCATCAACCAAAAACCCGGAAATACTAAATCAAACACCCTTTAAACAAACACACCACCCTGAACCACATAAAACAAATACCCTCTACCACGTCCTGACCAAACTACAATACTAATTAACCCTTATACTGGCCAGGACGTGACATATATTGATTAATAAGTTAAGAGTTTAGTTTGAGAAAGAGTGCTTCTGTTGTTTTGCTGTAAAAAAATATGTTTTTACAATTTATAAAATATAATTTTAAAGCACTGTAGTTTGTTTATTTGAATTTGGCCAAAGGGGATTATAAATAAGCATACAACACAGGCATTTTGTTTTCAAGTTTAAGGGCCCAATAATATTTGTTATTGGGCTCAATAGTTTTGGTATGCCTATTTGGTTTTGTGATCAGAAGAGTGACATTATGTGAGTCTAATTTCAGCTCTCTTAACCAAACATAAGCCTAAGAATTTTACTTTAATTTTACATTTAGCAGACGCTCTTATCCAGAGCGACTTACAGTAGTGAATACATTTCATACATTTTTTTTGTCACTTTTTTTTTCTCCGTACTGGTCCCCCACAACCCTGGCGTTGCAAACACCATGCTCTACCAACTGAGCCACACGGGACATAATGTGTGGTCATGTGATCAGAAATGTGCACTTATAAATTATAACATACTAAATTACACACAATTGTAGAATATAGCCAATTTGCATCACTAGTTTTTCATGCATTGATTGTTAAGTTAGGCCCATCAAATTGTTTCAAAGTTGCAATACTTGTTTTATACACTAGGTGGAAATACTATACAGTCGTTGAATAGACCAGGGTACTTCATCCTTTTCTTTTGCAAACTGGAGACCCAGGACAAATAGAAATAAATGGTAAATAATGTATTGTGTCATTTTGGAGTCACTTTTATTGTAAATAAGAATAGAATATGTTCCTAGACACTTCAACATTAATGGGGATGCTACCATGATTACGGATAGTCCTGAATGAATTGTGAATAATGATGAGTGCGAAAATTACAGACACACAAATATCATACCCCCAAGACATGCTAACCTCTGACCATTACAATTACAGGGGAGGTTAGGGGGTTAGGATATGTATGCCTATGTAACGTTCTCACTCATCATTGTTCACGATTCATTCAGGATTATCTAAAATCATGTTAGCACCCACATTAATGTAGAAGTCTTTAGAAAGATTATATTCTTATTTACAATAAAAGTGGCTCCAAAATGAAATAATACATTATTTACCATTCATTTCTATTGGGCACAAAATAACCTGAAACACAACCAAAACAAACGGCAAATCCACAGGCTTGATGTAATTAATCACTGCAATTTCAGTTTTTCTCTTGTTATTTTGGTCACTGACAGTCACTTAATTAGCCATGTCAGCTAACACATTTTTTTATTGGTAAATTAGTCTAGCCAGCTATCATTTTATGAGCCTAATCATGGCCAAATTCCCTATTGATTTTGTTAGTCATTAACATGGCATAAGTCTTGGCAAAATGTGTAGAATTGCAGAAAATTTGCTTTGAAATTGCAAAAAATGGTCTCAGAAAATTTGGTTTAAAATTACAAAAAATGGTCTCCACCCCATGGCAAAATGGGTAGAACTGCAGGAATTTAGCAATCAAACTGCAAAAAAGCCTCTAACCCAAACGACCATTGCCGGCACTGCATCCAGTTGTTCTATTATGCTACAGCAAGGATAGGAGAAACCGGGAGTTGAAACCGGAAAATAGTCAAAGGCAAGTTCGCGCGGAACAGGGCATTTGCTCGTTTCGGTATCATAGACATTAAAACCAGGGTCGGATTTAGCTGTAGCCAATGCTGAGGTGAAGTTGAAGTGAACAGCCAAAGTCAGGAGCCGACATTTTCGACTGGAGATGGAAAAAGTGTTGTCGTGAGCGGGAGAGAAGAAGAGAATTGAAGAGAGAGAGAAAGAAAGAAAGAAAGAGAAAAAAGAAACTAACCAAAATAACTAATCTACCTATAGCCTTAGTGACGCATCACAGCAGGACATTTGACCGAATCTAAAATCATTTAACCCACGACGGACACGGACGAGGCAGGTAAGATTGGATGATTAATATATGATTTTCTACATTTGGTGGTGCAAAAGCAATAGCGGTAGAGCAATGAGCACATTGCAAGGAAGAAGTGAGCCTTTTATGTTTTTGTCTGCTATGTCACTTAACCGATTGATGGAGGGTATAGTTTTTAGGCTACTAGCATACTAGGCTGTTTATAGCTGGATTTGCTTCGGCTACTATCTAGGAAACATGTAGTGTTCAATATTAAGCAGGGTCTTATTTATAAGTGCACATACAGCCAATGCCAAATAAGACGAACACTTCAGTCGATATAGCCTACAATATGTTTCGCACAGACGGGAATTAGTTTAAAAAAAAAAATTATCACAAAACGTAGCCTATTTGAAAAAAGACCTCAGCCTAGCCTGTATGGCTGGTTTCACATAGGGCGTCTGGGAAAAGGTATATATGCACATCGTGATTCCAGAAAAAGGGAATATGTTTGTCGGAATGTATTGCAATTATTTAGGCTATATCAGATTCTAAACTGTAGCCTACGCAAGCAAGACTATTACACATTTAAGGGCAATGACTGTAACTAAATAGAAGCAAATTCTGTCTTCGGGGGTATCAGGTGCGTGGACTTGTCTCAGGTGGCTCCGAAGATTTAAAAGGTGCACCTGCTGGTAAGCGCCGTATCGCGCTCGCGCCGTTATTTATTTATGTGTCGCCTGAACCCAATGCTGTGCCATTGTCGCGCGAGGTTAAGTTTCGACTCTGTAATTTGCCACTGGCCTTGGATCAGCTCCACTAATGCGGCACATTGTCGGATGAGCTGACTACACGGTTGCCGAGGGCCATGTGGTGCTGGTGCTGTCTAGTGATATGATTATGGTAATAGTTTGTAAGCTCCGGATAACCTCAATCACTCCCTGTAATTTGCAGGGTAGAAAATAAAAACAAGACTGAAAGAAAGAAAGAAACAGTCTTTAAACCACTATCCAACTTTAGCCATCCAAAGGGATTTCATGCAACATGCTGAGCATGTAAAGTGCCTATAGGGCAGGGGTCTCCAACCTTTTCTAGCATGAGAGCTACTTTTAAAAAACGAAACATGTCGTTAGCTACTAATTATTTTCTAGCTTTCAAATCATTCTTCTCTTCTCTCCTCTGAAACTTTTCCCAGGTCCTTAGTGTACAAGAGAAAGTAGCGCACTATATTTTCTGTCAATATACTGTACCTGGTAAAATAATGGTTAATAATCAACTCTAAGGGGGCCCCTATAAAATCTGTGATTTTTACCCCCCAAATGATGTTTTATATTTTCCCAAATTAAGTTCTTTTTTTATTTTTCCAAGTTTTAGAATATTTTTCACTCTCAAAATAACAACTGTTCATAGAGCAATAACGTAATTGGTTTTTCTGAGTCGATGTCAATGGTTAAATCACATCAGAAGACCATTTCTTTTAGGCCTGGAAGAAAATGAACATTTCTTTTTTAGTGTAATTCCCCTTTAATTGTGCATCTGGCCCTTTAATTGCACATCTAGCTAGTAAGGAATGTGCTGTCTAATCTGCTTGTCAAGTGATGGTTCTGTACTGGTGCTGCTCATTTCATGGCAAAGTTAGCAAATAACAAATAATATATACAAATGACATACACTACCTGTCAAAAGTTTTAGAACACCTATCCATTCAAGGGTTTTTCTTTATTTTTGCTATTTTCTACATTGTAGAATATTAGTGAAGACATCAAAACTATGAAATAACACATCAAAACTATGAAATAGCACATATTGAATCATGTAGTAACCAAAAAAGTGTCAAGCAAATCAAAATATATTTTATATTTGAGATTCTTCAAAGTAGCCACCCTTTGCCTTGATAACAACTTTGCACACTCTTGACATTCTCTCAACCAGCTTCACCTGGAATGCTTTTCCAACGGTCTTTAAGGAGGTCCCACATATGCTAAGTACTTGTTGCAACGCCAGCATGGTGTGTGCAACGCCAGGGTTGTGGGTTCGATTCCAACGGGGGGCCAGTACAAAAAAATGCATGAAATGAAATGTATGCATTCACTACTGTAAGTCGCTCTGGATAAGAGCGTCTCCTAAATGACTAAAATGTAAAATGTAAATGTACTTTGCGGTCCGACTCATCCCAAATCATCTTAATTTGGTTGAGGTCGGGGGATTGTGGAGGCCAGGTCATCTTATGAAGCACTCTATCACTCTCCTTCTTGGTAAAATAGCCCTTACACAGCCTGGAGGTGTGTTGGGTCATTGCCCTGTTGAAAAACAAATGATAGTCCCACTAAGCCCAATCCAGATGGGATGGCGTATCGCTGCAAATACTGTGGTAGCCATGCTGGTTAAGTGTGCCTTGAATTCTAAATAAATCACAGACAGTGTCACCATCAAAGCACCCCACACCATAACACCTCCTCCTCAATGCTTTACGGTGGGAAATACACATGCAAAGATCATCCGTTTACCCACACTGCGTCTCACAAAAAATCTCCAATTTGAACTCTAGACCCAAGGACAAATTTTCACCGGTCTATTGTCCATTGCTCATGTTTCTTGGCCCAAGCAAGTCTCTTCTTCTTATTGGTGTCCTTTAGTAGTGGTTTCTTTGCAGCAATTTGACCATGAAGCCCTGATTCACACAGTCTCCTCTGAACAGTTGATGTTAAGATGTGTCCGTTACTTCAACTCTGTGAAGCATTTATTTGGGCTGCAATATCTGAGGGTGGTAACTCTAATGAACTTATCCTCTGCAGCAGAGGTAACTCTTCCATTCCTGTGGCGGTCTTCATGAGAGCCAGTTTCATCATAGCGCTTGATGGTTTTTGGACTGCACTTGAAGAAATTTTCAAAGTTCTTGAAATGTTCTGTATTGCCTGACCTTCATGTCTTATTTGAGCTGTTCTTGCCATAATATGGACTTGGTCTTTTACCAAATAGGGATATCTTCTGTAATACCTCCCCTACCTTTTCACAACACAGCTGATTGGCTCAAACGCATTAAGAAGGGCACTGCGTTCATCCACCTCTGGCCTGCTCGCCTCCCTACCTCTGAGGAAGCACAGTTCCCGCTCAGCCCAGTCAAAACTGTTCGCTGCTCTGGCACCCCAATGGTGGAACAAGCTCCCTCACGACGCCAGGACAGCGGAGTCAATCACCACCTTCCGGAGACACCTGAAACCCCACCTCTTTAAGGAATACCTGGGATAGGATAAAGTAATCCTTCTAACCCCCCCCCCAAAAAAAAGATTTAGATGCACTATTGTAAAGTGGTTGTTCCACTGGATATCATAAGGTGAATGCACCAATTTGTAAGTCGCTCTGGATAAGAGCGTCTGCTAAATGACTTAAATGTAAATGTAAATGTAAGAAGGAAAGAAGTTCCACAAATTGACTTTTAACAAGGCACACCTGTTAATTGAAATGCATTCCAGGTGACTACCTCATGAAGCTGGTTGAGAAAATTCCAAAAGTGTACAAAGCTGTTATCAAGGCAAAGGGTGACTATTTAAAGAATCTCAAATATAAAATATATTTTGATTTGTTTAACACTTTTTTGGTTACCACATGATTCCATATGTTTTATTTCATAGTTTTGATGTCTTCACTATTCTTTTACAATGTAGAAAATAGTAAAATAAAGAAAAACCTTTGAATGATTAGGTGTTCTAAAACTTTGGACCAGTGGTGTACTTATTCATGATATACTTTGCAGTTAACATTTAATTGAGAAGGTTTTGGGGAAAGTATTTCTGTCAACCCACGAGGGTTATCACGTCAACTGGCTACACATGGAGTGATAGACAAACGCACGCACCACACAGACAGACAGGGTCAATATTGCTGGAAATTCATTGCCAGATATTGTGTTAGGTATGGCTTTTTAAGATAATGTCAATGTTGCATTGATTATATAGCAGCTGGGAGCTTGCAGTGTCGGATACTTGTGAGATTTGTTTATGACAGTTTGCGATGGAACACATGAAAAATCTATTTCGGAATTGTTTGGAGAGCTACTCATAGGTGGGGTAGCTCGCAATCGACCTGTTGGAGACTCCTGCTCAGTGGTGGAAAAAGTACCCAATTTTCATACTTGAGTAAAAGTAAAGATACCTTAAAAGAAATTGACTGAAGTAAAAGTAAGTCACCTTGTAATATACTACTTGAGTAAAAGTCTAAAAGTATTTGGTTTTAAATGTACTTAAGTATCAAAAGTAGAAGTACAAACCAGATGACACGATTTTCTTGTTTTTTAATTTACGGATAGCCCGGGGCACAGTTCAACACTCAGACATAATTTACAAATGAAGCATTTGTTTTTAGTGAGTCTGCCAGATCAGAGGCAGTAGGGATGACCAGGGATGTTCTCTAGATAAGTGAGTGAATTAGACAATTTTCCTGTCCTGCTAAGCATTCAAAATGTAACAAGTACTTTTGGGTGTCAGGGTAAATGTAAGGAGTAAAAAGTACATTATTTTCTTTAGGAATGTAGTGGAGTAAAAGTGTCCAAAAATGTAAATAGTAAGGTATAGTACAGATACCCCAAAAAACTACTTAAGTAAAAAAAATCTAATCAAAATCAAATCAAACTTTATTTCTCACGTGTTTAGCTGCAGAATGCTGTGGTAGCCATGCTGGTTAAGTGTGCCTTGAATTCTAAATAAATCACAGACAGTGTCACCAGCAAGTTACCCCCATACCATCACACCTCCTCCATGCTTCACGGTGGGTACCACACATGCGGAGGTCATCCATTCACCTACGGAAAAAAATGTATGAAATGTATGCATTCACTACTGTAAGTCGCTCTGGATAAGAGCGTCTGCTAAATGACTAAAATGTAAATGTAAAATGTACTCTGCGTCTCACAAAGACACGGTGGTTGGAACCAACAATCTTACATTTGGACTCTTCAGACCAAAGGACAGATTTCCACCGGTCTAATGTCCATTGCTCGTGTTTCTTGGCCGAAGTCAGTCTGATGTGTCTGTTACTTGAACTCTGTGAAGCATTTATTTGGGGTGCGATCTGAGGTGCTGGTAACTCTAATGAATTTATCCTCTGCAGCAGAGTTAACTCTGGGTCTTCCTTTCCTGTGGCAGTTCTCATTACGGCCAGTTTCATCATAGCGCTTGATGGTTTTTGCGACTGCACTTGAAGAAACTTTCAAAGTTCTTGAAATATTCCATATTGACTGACCTTCATGTCTTAAAGTAATGATGGACTGTCGTTTCTCTTTGCTTATTTAAGCTGTTCTTGCCATAATATGGACTTGGATAACAAGATGGCACCGACAGAGAGGGCTGCCTCTCTTCCAGTCCTTAGGAAACTTTGCAGTATTTCATTTTTTTTTTGTTTAATCTTGAGTGTTATTACATACAGCCAGGAAGAACTATTAGATATTTTTTTAACCTTTATTTAACTAGGCAAGTCAGTTAAGATACATTCTTATTTTCAATGATGACCCAGGAACAGTGGGTTAACTGCCTTGTTCAGGGGCAGAATGACAGATTTTTACCTTGTCAGCTCAGGGATTCGATCTTGCAACCTTTCGGTCTCTAGTCCAACACTAACCACAAGGCTACCTGCCGCCCCACTATGACCTGGAATATGACTTTCCCGAAGCAGATCCTTTGTCTGAACTACCCAGGGCATTTGAGCTGATTCTAGAGGCTCACCCAAAACAATGCTGCCAGAGAAGTGGTGGATGAAGCGGTCTTCTGGTCAGACTTCAGAGGCGTGCACACCACCCACCGCTTCCAAGTATATTACTTGCTCATGTCCAGTCTCTAGATAACAAGGTAGACGAAATTAGGGCAAGGGTTGCTTTCCATAGAGACATCAGGGATCGTAACATACAGTGGTTGCTCAACTAAAAGTTTTGCAATTATGCTGCGGGACCTAGAGGTAATTTGTGGTTTAGTACGGTATCGTGTGCCACTACTTCATTGCTCCAGACCAGTGCAAGGGGGAGTTAGATCACTGATTATGCTTTTGGATCCCAAGGTGCTACTGTGTCTCCAAAAATACACTTATTTTTTGTTACTACTAGTCAGTATTACTTACTAAAACTGTTGTTACAATAAGGTTTTTATTCTAAGAGAAACTTAGATGACAATTAGGGTGTGGAAATGTTAGTATTATTTTGCTCTTACTGTAGTACTGTAGCCTACTCCCGACCGGTCATGTTGTACAGGGCTTGAGTGGCGCAGCGGTCTATGACACTGCATTGTTGCTACAGATGCTGGTTCAATACCCGTGCCGGCCTTGACTGGGAGACCAATGATGTGTTGGTAGGCTTTTGATTTCTTTCTCTCTAAAGTCATAAATAAATCATTCTAAATAACAAACTTTATTTATAAATTAGTAACAATTTCTCACAACCATGTTCAAGAATGGCCTTTTTCTCACTCACTTTATGTTATTTGAAAACGAAATCATCTCCAAAATATAGTTATTTTTTAAAACAAAGCTATTATTACTATTATTATTAAATCATTTAGAATTATATAAAAGCCCCCTAGATATTCTCACAGATATATTATTAACCCTGTTTTTCACAAGCGTAGCAGGCTGTGAATTCTGCAAACAACGTTTATAGCAGGACCATATATATTGGTCATGGCTCCCAAGTGGCGCACAATGGGATTGCCTTACAGTTCTCCTGCTTTATCCAATGAGATAGCGGTAGGCGCACGAGGTTCAAGGCACGAAGGCAGGAGGCACGGGACGGGCCGCAGAGCAGTGCACAGAATATGGACGTAGCCCATGGGGAAGGGAGGAAGGGGGACGGAGGGTGGACCCCCACCTTGCCCCACTGGGTAGCACAGAGCAACATTTTAAGCAGCATTGCATTAATAATGGTGCTGACCAGGGAAACGTTCCCGCTGTTCTTATAACCAGCCATAATGGCGCGAAAAATGCCCTTTAGATATGAATTCGGAGGGCAGAAATTATTAAATATTGGAGCATTAGACCTCTCACTAAAGTTGTCAGTCAGAAGTTATACTTAAATCCGAACTGGATTTAACGAAAAATTACATGTAAATCCCAAACTCTAAAAGTAATTGGAAAGGTAGATACAAATTATTTGTGACATTGTGGTTACAATAAAGAATGTAAACAGGATGTAAACTATTTTATTTACAGTAGTGATGGGAGGCTGGAGGCATTTTCAAAAACAGGTTTTCAAACACTACAGTGTACTGTAGTACTGTCCATGACTAATGCAAACCAAAAAAGCATTAAAGACAAGAGTTAATGAGTACTTGAGGTCACCGAGAAAGTCTGGACATGGCCTGCTCTCCCTTATGTAAGGAATTAGGCACTTTACCATGTTTACTACAGTATGCACTATAGGCTATGTTTACTTGTCAGACTGCACAGTAGCCTAATAACCAAATGCAGGCGGCTTCTATCTTCAAAATGCTTTAAATGCTTTATTATCCAAATGTTTAAAGTGCGTGTGGGCGACCTCATGCAACCGTAAAATGTCAGATTAAAGCATATACTGTACAGTACTGTATTTCTACATCAGCATCTTTATGCTTTCGTAAATAAAATAATGATAAAAGTACTCTTTCAAAATGCAGATGTTTATTTAGTTATTGATCCATAACAAATTACTATGGGAATAAATATCACTGACAAATATTGGAATAAGGTAGGCTAATGAAGGTAAACAAATTGTTGCTTCCTGGAAAATACTCTTTCAAACACACACGGTCATTATGGGCTATTATCGGGACAATATACGCTTACCAACACCTCTCTGTATTTTGATACTTTGTGCAAGGCAAGTGATCAGCAATAAAAACTTTGTTGATGGGGCCTCCCGAGTGGCGCAGGAGCCTAAGACACTGCATCGCAGTCTAAGACACTGCATCGCAGTCTAAGACACTGCATCGCGGTGCAAACTGCGTTACTACACTGTAAAAAATTATTTGTTGTTTCAACTTATTATTTCCAGTGATCTAGTTGCATGGTCTTTTTCAAGCTCAGAGTACTTCACATTTCACGTTATCCTAGCTTTTATTACCTTTATTTTCACTAACAATAGACGGATTAATTTGATGTTCGTTAATTGTTAACTGAATTTGATATTATTATTTGAGTCAACTTAAACCTTTATGTTCACAATAAATGTGGAGTTGTAATAACTTAAGCTACATTATTGTTGGCAAATAGAAGAGACTTAAGTCCACTGCTTCATTTTTCAGTGTAACTTACTATTCTCATTTGAATATACTTAAACATTTATTACGTCAACAATAATTGTTGAGTTATCATAGCTAAAGCAACATTTATGTTGACAAATAAAAAATATTTAAGTCTACTTCATCATGTCGATATAACAAACCATTTTTACATTTTGTTAAGTCAACTTTCAATTAAGTTATTGTAACTAGTAGTACAGTTATCATAACTACATTTAAAGTTTACATAACATAATTGTCTAAGCTAGGATAACGTGACATGTTAAGTGCTCTGAGCTTGAAAAAAGCCACGCAACTAGATGTCTGGAAATAACAAGTTGAAACAACCTTAAAGCTAGAGATATCTGAACTAAAGTAAGTTACTTCAATTTATAAAAGAGTTAACCATTTGCCATTATAGCTTACTATTCTGAGTTGAATCTTTTTCCTATTTTGTTATGTCAACGTTGAATAAAGTTATCATAACTAGTAACAGTTATGATAACTAAACTCAGCAAAAAAAAAATGTCCCTTTTTCAGGACCCTGACTTTAAAAGATAATTCGTAAAAATTCAAATAACTTCACAGATCTTCATTGTAAAGACTTTAAACACTGTTTTCCATGCTTGTTCAATGAACCATAAACAATTACCGTAATTTCCGGACTATAAGCCACAACTTTTTTCCCACGCTTTGAACCTCGCGGCTTAACTTGTTATGGATAGGGGGCAGTATTTTCACGGCCGGATAAAAAACGTACCCGATTCAATCTAGTTATTACTCCTGCCCAGAAACTAGAATATGCATATAATTAGTAACTTTGGATAGAAAACACTCCAAAGTTTCTAAAACTGTTTGAATGGTGTCTGTGAGTATAACAGAACTCAAATGGCAGGCCAAAACCTGAGAAGATTCTGTACAGGAAGTACCCTGTCTGACCATTTCTTGGTCTTCTTTGTCATCTCTATCCAAAACAAAGGATCTCTGCTGTAACTTGACACTTTCTAAGGCTCCCATAGGCTCTCAGAAGGCGCCAGAAGGTTTAATGATGACTTTGCAGCCCATGGCTGAAAAACAGTAGCGCATTTGGTAAGTGGTCGTTCTGAGAACAATGAGACGGGTGAGCGCGTGCACGTGAAGAGTCAATTTTAGATTTTCAGTCTTGGAACGGAAAGTACGTCTCCCGGTCGGAATATTATCGCTTTTTTTATGAGAAAAATCGCATAAAAATTGATTTTAAACAGCGTTTGACATGCTTCGAAGTACGGTAATGGAATATTTAGATTTTTTTTGTCATGATACGCGTCCGCGCGTCACCCTTCGTTACCCTTCGGATAGTGTCTTGAACGCACGAACAAAACGCCGCTATTTGGATATAACTATGGATTATTTGGAACCAAACCAACATTTGTTGTTGAAGTAGAAGTCCTGGGAGTGCATTCTGACAAAGAACAGCAAAGGTAATCCAATTTTTTTTATAGTAAATCTGAGTTTGGTGAGTACCAAACTGTGTGGGTGTCAAAATAGCTAGCCTGTGATGGCGAGCTATCTACTCAGAATATTGCAAAATGTGCTTTCACCGAAAAGCTATTTTAAAATCGGACACCGCGATTGCATAAAGGAGTTCTGTGTCTATAATTCTTAAAATAATTGTTATGTTTTTTGTGAACGTTTATCGTGAGTAATTTAGTAAATTCACCGGAAGTGTTCGGTGGGAATGCTAGTTCTGAACGTCACATGCTAATGTAAAAAGCTGTTTTTTGATATAAATATGAACTTGATTGAACAAAACATGCATGTATTGTATAACATAATGTCCTAGAAGTGTCATCTGATGAAGATCATCAAAGGTTAGTGCTGCATTTAGCTGTGGTTTTGGATTTTGTGACATTATATGCTAGCTTGAAAAATGGGTGTCTGATTATTTCTGGCTGGGTACTCTCCTGACATAATCTAATGTTTTGCTTTCGTTGTAAAGCCTTTTTGAAATCGGACAGTGTGGTTAGATAAAGGAGAGTCTTGTCTTTAAAATGCTGTAAAATAGTCATATGTTTGAAAAATTGAAGTTTTCGGATTTTCGAGGAGTTTGTATTTTGCGCCACGCCTTATCATTGGATATTGGAGCGGTGTTTCGCTGCTGTCTAGGTAAACCTGTTTACAAACTGCAAAATTAATTTTTTATAACATGGTTTGTTTAACATAACATCTCATTACACCCAAACTAACAATTGTAAAAGAACAAAATATATACTAGCATTACTACTTGCAAGATTAGGCTAATTAATCGTTAGAATATTCTTAGGTATTTAAATCATATATTTTGGAAAAAAAGAAGGGTTTAAAACCCAATACTAATTAGAAACATGGCGAGCAAACATCTTTCCTTTCTAACAATATGTACACTATTAGGGCAATAATTAAGAAGTTAAAACCAAGACTCAAACATATCATTTTGTCAACACGACTGGGATCTTGTTTTAGTTTATTTGACCTATTAGTTCTGATTTGAAGTTGACTGAACAAATTGTTCTTAGTGGATTCAGATTGATTTTGTAAGTTAAGACAGTGTAACTAATTGTGGTTATTTGTAACTTGAAAAGTTTAGTAAACACAACTGTTATCTTGGTGTTGTTGATTTGACTTCTTGGTTCTGACTTGAAAGTTAAATCAGCTAAGACCTGTGTGTTAATTTAACTTAATTTTGTAAGTAAAGTTCATGTCCAGATTTATAGTTATCCTAACTTGACATTTAAAATCAAAACAACTGTTGTCTTTATTTAGTTCATTTGACTGATTGGCTCAAACGCATTAAGAAGGAAAGAAATTCCACAAATTAACTTTTGACAAGACACACCTGTTAATTGAAATGCATTCCAGGTGATACCTCATGAAGAGTGTGCAAAGCTGTCATCAAGGCCAAGGGTGGCTACTTTGAAGAATCTCAAATATAAAATATATTTTGATTTGTTTAACACTTTTCTGGATACTACGTGTTATTTCATAGTTTTGAACCCTTGAATGAGTAGGTGTGTCCAAACTTTTGACTGATACTGCATGTTTGTAAACTTAACATTTTGTTGCAGTATTACTTTAGTGCCTTGTTTTAAAATAGTTGTATTCTGTACAGGATTCCTACTTTTTACTCTGTCAATTAGGTTAGTATTGTGGAGTAACTACAATGTTGTTGAGCTATCCTCAGTTTTTTCCTATCACAGCCAATAAACTCTCTAACTGTATTATAGTCACCATTGGCCTCATGGTGAAATCCCTGAGTGGTTTACTTCCTCTCCAGCAACTGAGTTAGGAAGGACACCAGCATCTTTGTAGTGATTGGTATTGATACAACATCCAAAGCGTAATTAATAACTGGGGTACAGAGATGAGGTAGTCAAATTTTAACTCTTGAATTTTTTTTGTCTTGCCATAACAAAGGGATTGGATATTTATTGACTCAAGACATTTCAGCTTTTCATTTTTAATTAGGAAACATTTTAAAATACATCATTCTATCAGGTATCAAGGTAATACCAAAGTGCAGACTGTGTGAAGTAACAATGTTTCTTGTAACAACAGGAGCAGGCAAACAACAGGTCAAGGCAGGCAGGGGACGATAATCCAGAGTAGGAGCAAAGGTACAGGATGGCAGGCAGGCTCAGGGTCAGGGACAGGCAGAGTGGTCAGGCAGGCAGGTACGGGGTCAGGGCAGGCAAGGGTCAAAAACCAGGAGGACAAGAAAAAGAGAGGCTGGGAAAAGACAGGCGCTGACAGGACAAACGCTGGTAAGTTTGACAAACAAGACAAACTGGCACAGACAGACAGAAAACACATGTATAAATACCCTGAGGATAAGTGGGCAAGATGGACGACACCTGGAGGGGGTGGAGACAAGCACAAGAACAGGTGAAACAGACCAGGGCGTTACAAATTCCAGTTTCACATTATGGGGTATTGTGTGTCGGCCAGTGAAAAAACATCTCAATTGAATCCATATTAAATTCAGGCTGTAACACAACAACATGTGTAAAAGGTGAAGGGGTGTGAATGCTTTCTGAAGGCACTGTAGCAGACTATATACAGCTAAACACTGCAACTATTTATATGAGACAGGGAGCAATACTTTGAGGTCAACTGCTGATGTGCTCGCCTGGACTAACCAAGTGATCATGACAGGATTTGATAATCTGAAAGCTATTCCTCAAATTTCACAGCATCAAAATTTGACAACACCAAACATGTATCTATTTACTTATTTCACTCACCTCGACATCATCATCACTTTCAAAGTGTAAGGACCTATCCGAATTTCTATTACAAACCAACATATACTGAATCAACTCTATGCAAAGCCTGATCAACTCTATGCGAAGGAGATGTGTCGCGCTACATGAGGCAAATGGTGGTCACACCAGATACATACTGTATCTGTATTCCCAGTCGTGAAATCCATTCATTTATTTCAATTGACTGATTTCCTTATATGAACTGTAACACACTAAAATCTTTGAAGATGTTGCGTTCATATTTTTGTAAAGTCTCTTCCACAGTGAAAAGTTATGGTCGCTTCGGCGCCATCATTTTGACTATTGAAGTGAAAAAAAAATATTCAAATGTCAAATTACATTATACCCTGTTTCTGGTTGATGACAGCAGCGACACAAATACGGCAACAGGTTGTTAGAATGGTATTGACACAGATATTATTCTTAGGAATAGAAGGCTGTTTGCGGCCGCTATAGAAATGCAGTCCACAGACGCTATGGCTTCTAAAGGCTTATTAACAATGTTATTTCACTATTTTGAGATGTACATTGCACTTTTGCACAATATAAACCTTTATAAACACAACAAGTCTTAACACAATGGCGCTGGAGAGAATAGCTGTCATGGTTGTCGAAAGGAGGAGCGGACCAAAGTGCAGCGTGTGTCGTTCCACATTATATTTATACTGTGAAACTATGCAATACATAAATAAACTGAATGACAAAAAACAACAAACCGTGATGCAGAGGTGAAACATACACTACTCAAAATTAATCTCCCACAAACCCAGGTGGGACAAACACCAACTTCAATATGACCTCCAATTAGAGACAACGATGACCAGCTGCCTCTAATTGGAGATCATCCCAAACACAGCCCAACATAGAAATACAAAACTAGAACAACCCAACATAGAAATACAAAACTAGAACATAACAACAGAAAACCCCCCTGTCACACCCTGACCTAGTCTACCAAAGAAAATAACAGCTTACTATGGTCAGGACGTGACAATAGCGGCCATTTTACGGGCTCAAATAAAATTTTATTTGTCCCATGCACCAAATACAACAGGTGTAGTAGATCTTTCAGTGAAATGCTTACTTACAAGCCCTTAACCTCTCTAGGGGAGGTGGCCACACTATTCAACAGCCAGTGAAAAATCAGAGCGCCAAATTTAAAACCACAAAATGTCATAATTTAAAGTTCTCAAACATAGGACTATTTTACACCATTTTATAGATACACTTCTCCTGAATCGAACCACGTTGTCCGATTTCCAAAAGGCTTTACAGCGAAAGCAAAACATTAGATTATGTTAGGAGAGTACATAGACACAAATAATCACACAGCCATTTTCCAAGCAAGCATATATGTCACATAAACCCAAACCACAGCTAAATGCAGCACTAACCTTTGATGATCTTCATCAGATGACACTCCTAGGACATTATGTTATACAATCCATGCATGTTTTGTTCAATCAAGTTCATATTTATATCAAAAACCAGCTTTTTACATAAGCATGTGACGTTCAGAACTAGCATTCCCACCGAACACTTCCGGTGAATTTACTAAATTACTCATGATAAACGTTGACAAAATACATAACAATTATTTTAAGAATTATAGATACAGAACTCCTTTATGCAATCGCTATGTCCGATTTTAAAATAGCTTTTCGGCGAAAGCACATTTTGCAATATTCTGTGTAGATAGCTCGGCCATCAGAATGCACTCCCAGGACTTCTACTTCAACAACAAATGTTGTTTTGGTTCCAAATAATCCATAGTTATATCCAAATACCTCTGTTTTGTTCGCGCGTTCAGGTCACTATCCGAATGGTAACGCGCGAGCGCATTTCGTGACAAAAAATGTCAAAATATTCCATTACCGTACTTCGAAGCATGTCAAATGCTGTTTAAAATCAATTTTTATGCTATTTTTCTCGTTAACTGGGAGATGTTGTATCCGTTCAAACACTGAAAATAGAAAATGGAGTCGTCACATGCATGCGCACACCAGTGTCATTGTTCTCAGAACGACCACTTTCCAAAACCCCTACTGTTTTTCGCCCAGGGACTGCAGAGTTATCATTCCACGTTCTGGCGCCTTCTTAGAAAATGTCACGTTACAGCAAAGATCCTCTATTTTCGATAAAGAGGCTACAGAAGGCCAAGAAATGGTCAGACAGGGCACTTCCCATATAGAATCTTCTCAGGTTTTGGCCTGCCATATGAGTTCTGTTATACTCACAGACACCATTCAAGTTTTCTATCCAAATCAAATAATTTTATGCATATTCTTGTTTCTGGGCAGGAGTAATAACCAGATTAAATCGGGTACGTTTTTTATCCGGCCGTGAAAATACTGCCCCCTATCCTAAACAGGTTAACTCATTAGGAATTTGGGGCACCATGGGACAAGTTGTTTAACACGTGACTATCTCCCGACTTAAACTCTAAAGATATATAAATATCTCTTACATCAGTAACAGTCAATTATTAATTATTACCTCATCAGTCTCATTCTGAACGTCGCATAATTCTTGGATATCTGCAAGGACCCTAACCTAATTGATGAATCAGCAATATACAAATTGTCTTAATTATTTATTTACGAACTAACTAAATAATTACACAGAAATACATAAACACACACGGTGTGGGTATTGATTACTAACATAATACAATGAAAACAGGTCCCTAGTGGACTAACAAAAGCATGACCGTTTGGTTACACAATGGAAAGGGAGGGGTAGGTAAGGAGAGGGAGAGATTAAGAGAGTCAACTTATCGTACATACATTTGGAAGCGACACTCAAAGGAATATGAATACTTTGCACATGAATGACTGCTCATTCGGATAAGAAATGCAATGTATTTATTTATGCGTAGATGTCTTTGTCGTCTCTCTGTCCTTTGTAGTAGAGCTTTTCTGGTCTTGGAGTGTTTGTTAGAGTAGGTACTTCAGATGTACCACACGGTGGTCAGAGGGATATGTTGTTCACCCTCGTGTCTTTTGGTACAAATGTCCTAGACTACTTTACATGCGCAGCTGCAGACTGAATGTTCTGGTCTAGTCTTTATCTTCTTCACTCGTGTTGAGTTTCAGAGCTTCTCACCATTTCAATGTGTAGACCACACCCTCACATATTTTTGGTCTTGTAGTTTTAACCATTCTTGACATCCGGCTTACACCGTCCGTCTGCTTGGTCTTACCATTTTCAGCCTTGTAGACACCGCTCCATGCTGTTTGGTCTGATATGTTAATTCTTAGCGTGTCCTTTTAAGCACTCTGGTCGGAAAGGCGGATCCATCACACTGACACGCTCTTCTGACCTCATTAGGGGCTATCTAGCTATCTGTCAGCCATGTTCCAAGATGATCTGGTTGCTGACCTTTGATCCTCACCAAGGAGAGAGAGTCACGACAAGGCCTACTACTGTTGTGTCATCGGCAAACTTGATGACGGTGTTGGAGTCGTGCCTGGCCATGCAGTCATGAGTGAACAGGGAGTACAGGGGGGGACTGAGCACGCACCCCTGAGGGGCACCTGTGTTGAGGATCCGTGTGGCGGATGTGTTGTTACCTACCCCTACCACCTGGGGGCGGCCCGTCCAGGACCAGTTGCAGAGGGAGGTGTTTAGACCCAGGGTCCTTAGCTTAGTGATTAGCTTTGAGGGCACTATAGGGTTGAACGCTAAGCTGTAGTCAGCGAATAGCATTCTTACATAGGTGTTCCTTTTGTCCAGGTGTGAAAGGGCAGTGTTAAGTGCAATAGAGATTGCATCATCTGTGGATCTGTTGGAGCGGTATGCAAATTGGAGTGGGTCTACGGTTTCTGGGATAATGGTGTTGTTGTGAGCCATGTCCAGCCTTTCATAGCACTTCATGGCTACAGACATGAGTGCTACGGGTCGATATTAATTTATGCAGGTTACCTTAGTGTTCTTGGGCACAGGGACTATGGTGGTCTGTTTGAAACATGTTGGTATTACAGACTCAGTCAGGGACAGGTTGAAAATGTCAGTGAAGACACACGCCAGTTGGTCAGCGCATGCTCGGAGTACACATCCTGGTAATCCATCTGGCCCTGCGGCCTTGTGAATGTTGACCTGTTTAAAGGTCTTACTCACATCGGCTACGGAGAGTGTGATCACACAGTCATCTGGAACAGCTGATGCTCTCATGCATGTTTCAGTGTTACTTGCCTCGAAGCGAGCATAGAAGTAATTTAGCTCGTCTGGTAGGCTCGTCTGGTAGTACTTAACAGTATTTTTACCTAAGTACTTTACACCACTGCCCCTGCTATATGGTATCTAATTTGCCTCTGTATCAAAGCCTTTGAACTTCTGTATTGCTGGCAGTGTTCTTTAAAAAAAGTTGATTTAGATTTAGTCTAGTCAGTCATTTTAACTAAATTATCATTAAGTCTTAGTCACATTTTTTACTTTTGAATAATGATTTAGTCTAATTATTGTCAAAATTACAAAAACAGTCGGCCATTTTAGTCAACTAAATGCCTTTTCATTTCAGTCACATCACATTAGTATTGTCTCAATAACATATAGTAAACATAAATCACTGACTTCCATGTTCACAAACATATACTGAACTAAAATATAAACGCAACATGCAAGGAAATCAGTCAATTTAAATAAATTATTTAGGCCCTAATCTATGGATTTCACATGACTGGGAATACATATTGTCACAGATACCTTGGAAAAAAGGTAGGGCGTGGATCAGAAATCCAGTCAGTATCTGGCGTGACCACCATTTGCCTCATACAGCGCGACACATCCCCTTCGCATAGAGTTGATCAGGCTGTTGATTGTGGAATGTTGTCCCACTCCTCAATGGCAGGGGAAGTTACTGGATACTGGCGGGAACTGGAACACTCTATCGTACGTATCAATCCAGAGCATCCCAAACATGCTCAATGGGTGACATGTCTGAGTATGGGGCCGTGCATTATGCTGAAACATGAGGTGATGGCGGTGGATGAATGGCACGTCAATGGGCCTCAGGATCTCGTCACAGTATTTCTTTGCATTCAAATTGCCATTGAGAAAATGAAAATGTTCATTGACCGTAGCTTATGCCAGCCCATACCATAACCCCACCGCCACCATGGGGCACTCTGTTCACAACGTTGACATCAACAAACCGCTCGTTCACACAACGCATACACGAGGTCTGAGGTCTGTTGTGAGGCTGGTTGGACGTACTGCTAAATTCTCTAAAACGACATTGGAGGCGGCTTATGGTAGAGAAATTAACATTCAATCCTCTGGCAACAGTTCTGATGGACATTCCTGCAGTCAGCATGCCAATTGGACGCTCCCTCAAAACTTGGAGACATCTGTGGCATTGTGTTGTGTGGCAAAACTGCACATTTTAGAGTGGCCTTTTATTGTCCCCAGCAGAAGGTGCAGCTGTGTAATGATCATGCTGTTTAATCAGCTTATTGATATGACCAAACCTGTCAGGTGGATGGATTATCTTGACAGGACATATACTCACTAACAGGGATGTAAACAAATTTGTGTACAGAATTTGAGAGAAAAAAGCTTAATGTGAGTGTGGAAAATATCTGGTATATTTTATTTCAGCTCATGAAACATGGGACCAACAATTTACATGTTGCATTTATATTTTTGTTCAGTGTACACAGCCTTGACCTACCAACATATTTTTCTGCCTAAAGTTCCATTCTCTTTCTAATTTAAGAAATACAAACAACAAACAATTAAGAATTATCTGGCCTTGTAAATTACTAATTCCCCTACATAGATATTGCACATTACATACAAAACAAGTAGAAGTAGCACAATCAACAGATGGTGCCGCAAAGTATTGGCAAAGTAGTATGGGTTGCACCTCCATCACTTGGTTGTGTCATTGCCATTGTTATCAACATTCCACAGACGCTGTAGCCCCATTGATGTCCAAAAGTAGAACAAGGGCTAATTACTTTTTAGCCTCGTTAATGTAGTCGAGTCACTAAACCTCAAGTCAGAATCGAGTCCTAAGTTTCCTGTGCTCAAGTCCGAGTGACCAACGGTCAAGTCACGAGTCCCTATTTTTTATTTTTTTACCTTTATTTAACTAGGCAAGTCAGTTAGGAACAAATTCTTATTTACAATGACGGCCTACCCAGGCCAAACCCTAACGACGCTGGGCCAATTGTGCGTTGCCCTATGGAACTTCCAATCATGGCCAGTTGTTATATAGCCTGGAATCAAACCAGGGTCTGTAGAGACACCTCTAGCACTGAGATGCAGTGCCTTAGACCACTCCACCACTTGGGAGCCCTATGGCTGAAGTCTGAGTCCCAGAGCTCGAGTCCTGGTCCAAGTGCTCAAGTCTGAGTCACTGGGTCCACATTAATTCAAAGTAAAGTTATTTACCCAGTTAGATATAGTGTAGTGGCAAGAGGGATTTTGTCAATAAATTGTTTGCTTTTGCTTTTCCTTCCTTTCTGTGCCACCAAATATTTGCATATAAGCTCCTGGTAATGTTCCTTGAGCCACATTCAGTTGCAAAATGTTCTCAAACTTTGCAGATAGAAATTCCACGAATAGAGTCGTCGTTATTCCTTATTCAACATGCCAGAGAGGCATGTTTGTTCTACATAGCATATTTCTATCTGTACATTCCAAGACATTGCGTCCTGCTGAACACGCCCCAGGTTGTTAGCTATAGCTAGCTCATGTGGTAACATGACTGTAACATCACTTATGAATGTAAAATGCAGCCCACAAATGCACAATAGAAAGAAAAAACGTATTCGCTGGTATTATGTGTAGTTTCTGTTGAATGGTAATCTATATACTCTTTTATATAATCTTTTATATTCTCAAGGGAGAGAAAAACATAGCTAGACTGTTGTTTTACTATTACATTCAATGCTGCTATCGTTTTTTAATTTTGTAAAGCAGCTTGTGTTTTTTAACCAGGCAAAGGGTAGCTAACTAGAAGGCTGGTGTTGACTGCTTAACTACGGGGAAGCAAGACAGTCCCCTGCTCAATGTGTATAATCAGAGGCAGAGCCAAAGTGGAGCCTGTCTGCCCACATTCATCCCTTCCTCACCCGCAGCTCACCAGCTGATGGAGGCTGTGTTTGCTGGGTATGGTGTGTCCTTTCCACTAATGAACAGCACTGCTCTGCATATCTGTGCTGCTAATATTAATTGTGCTTATCATTGAAAGGCTTTCAATCTCTCCAAAAACTCTTGTCCAGTCCACTTAGTGTCAGATTTTACTCACAGAGATAATTTTGTCTCGTCTCGTTTTAGTCAACTGAAATGAAAAATCATTTTTGTTTAGTTATATTTTTTTCTGGGTCTATTTCGTCAGTTATAGTCTCGTCAATTGCCACTGAAAAATAGGTGTTTGACCAATATTTTATTCACTATTTTTGTTGAAAAAATTAACACTGATTGTTGGGCCAATGCGCTGAACGATATTGCACTGAACTTATGGCCTGTAACAGCCCTCTGCTTTGGGGTCACAACCTTCAATACGGTAGTTGGCCAGTGCATGAAATGTTGGAGTTGGAATTCCAAGTCTTATTGTGTTACTGCCAGCCTATACTGAGGGGGCATACAGTCATAGAAGACAACCATCTCCAACACTATTTGGGGTTATCATTTCCCTCTCTCTCTCGCTTTTGCTCCTGCAGTGTGGAAACGGCAAACCTCTGACACAGTCGCTCTCTCTCGGATTGTCTGTCACTCTCGCTGAATCCACCAAGAGTACGAGAGGGGGAGAAAAAATATAATTTGAAATGAAGGGGCCCATATCTGACAGGCTCTGTGAGTGACAGGCTCAAATGAAAAGCAATATGAGGGATATAGTAGCAATGAATTGCAGATACAGTGACTCCACAGTGCTGTTCTAAGAGTAATAGGGGAGGGAGCATGGTAGGGAATACTGTATAACAAGGAAAAAACATGGAATAACGGGAGAGTGGGGTAAAAGAGAGGGAGAGAGAAAGATGATGCAAAACAGAAGAAGTAAAGACAGAAAGGAGGGAGGAAGGAAAGAGAGGAGGGAGGGAGGAAGGGAAGATATTAGAGGTTCCTCTCACCCCATAAACTTGGTAGACAAACATTGTTACCTAGGCCTAATTGACACTTCTTTAGATGCATGTGGTGGGATGTGTGACGACATTTGGTGTGAGCTCCAATGCTGGTGGTGCCAGGTATAGAGGCATGAGGAATGCATTGGAAATTGCTCTTGGAACCGCCTTGGAACTGCCCCGGACCATGACTGTCCATTGTGTGGCCAAGTGTAAACCCATTCCGCTCTCTCTCTCCCTCTAGCTACCTCCCTCCCTCCCTCTCTCTGGCCCAGCTGTGTGAGGTCATTAAATCAAGCAGGGCAACCAGGCAGAACAGTGGGAAAGAGGTTGCGAAGGAGAGAGGAGGGCTCAGAAGATGGGTGTGCTCAGCCAATCGTATTACAGGTGGCCCATCTAAACCTGCAGGGACACCTGTAATACGATTTGCTGAGTAGACCCATCTTCCGAGCCTTCCTCTCTCTTTCTCAACCCCTCTCCATCCCTCTCTCCCTCTGTTTTTCCTGGCTGCTCCGTCCTTTTGGAAGTCACCCTTTCTGAGAGAGAGGATGGTGGAGTATAGTGGTTCATCCCAAATGGCACCTTGTTCCCTTTATAGTGCCCTGTTCCCTTTATAGTGCACTATTTTTAAAGTAGTGGAGTATAAAGGGAACAGAGTCCTGGTCAAAATAGGGATGCATCCAAATCCACGTGCCCTCAAATAGAAGCAGGTTGAAAGCCTTCATGGCAAACTCTCTAGAAGTAATCGTCTATGTCAAGTAGTCCACCTAGTCTATGATCCAAATAGATTGACCTTTTGCCTAGATATAGACTATAGATATACACTGAGTGTACAACACATTAAGAACACCTTCCTTATGCTGAGTTGCAACCCCCCCAATAAATTGCCTATTTTTATCTGTTGATTGTGAGACTGATATAGACTGCACACTACATAGCTAAATGCGCTTGTTCGAATAGCCCGGGGAGGCCCTAATAGAAAGATGCAATGGTTGTGTCCACAAAGGCACCCTATTTCTTATTTAGTGCAGTACTTTTCTCCAGGGGCCCTGGTCAAAAGTAGTGCACTACATAAGGAATAGGGTGCCTCTGGGGATACAGACAAATAGATGAATGAGTCTCTGCAGGCTATCTGGTGCACTCTGACACAGTTGTGTTTATGTTGTCTGATATACACACAGCCCTCTGGCAGGTATTTTAAGTGCTGTGTTTAGATGTACAGTATGGGTGTTATGTTAATGTTTTAATTGAAGTAAGGCAGAGTTTTTGAGAGAAGAGCGATTTAGTAATGACATCAATAATGATGTTTGGTATATTTCGCACAACAAGCATGTCAAGGGGAACCTTGTTGAGTGGGTCTACATTTTCTTGTCTCTGCTTTATGTGTAAATAATTGCTATCATGCGCCTTTCGGAATGAGAAAAAGTTAGTTTTTTGGTGAAATGGTAGACAAACAAAAGTACTCCCCACTGGTTGAGTTGTCAACTAATGTGAATTCAACATGAAATGACATTGGATTTAGGTGCCTAGAAACTCTGCATGCTTTTCTATGTTGTGGTGGTAGTACGTTGTCGTGGTAGTACAAAGTACGTTGTGGTGGTAGTACAACGTAGCATACTATATCATCGCATGACTTCAAGTTTACTATGACATGATGGGGCCATACTTGCGAACATTAAAAAAAGTTTAAGTTTAAGCATCAGCCAATTAAACATCTTGACGTGTTGCAGGTGATCAAAGGCTACACCCCCCTGGGCACAACTGGTTAAATCAATCTGTCAATATATTGTGACGTGGAACTTTGAAAAAGTAATCAATGTAAACTATTGTTTTGAGTGGAAAATTTCAACCACAGGATTATGTCAACATGGTAACCAATTTTGAACATAGACAAACCTTATATAAAATATGTTTAATTTGTACCTTTGAAACAACGTCAGATTTTCAACGTAAAATTCACTATAAGAATACAATACAGGGATGCAAACTAGTCACCTTTTGGCGAAATTCGCCATTTTGAATCCATAAAAGGTGACCTATGTGATTTGTGTAGATCCGATGAGAAAAGTCGTTCACATAACAGAATGCAGCACGCGACTGAAGAGAGAACAGACAACCAATTTGCTAGTTACATCATCAGCACGCGCTCTGGAAAGACAGCGGGAGAGTGGAACAGCAGTTTGCCAGTTAACTTACAGCAGCACGCCCTCTGAACGATGACGAAGAGGTAGGTGAGAAGCCTTGTAAATACTGCCCCCTAGCCCTAACAGGTTAATGTGTTTCTTCTTGAGCCACTCCTTTGTTGCCTTGGCCGTGTGTTTTGGGTCATTGTCATGCTGGAATACCCATCCACGACCCATTTTCAATGCCCTGGCTGAGGGAAGGAGGTTCTCACCCAAGATTTGACGGTACATGGCCCCGTCCATCGTCCCTTTGATGCGGTGAAGTTGTCCTGTCCCCTTAGGAGAAAAACACCCCCAAAGCATAATGTTTCCACCTCCATGTTTGACGGTGGGGATGGTGTTCTTGGGGTCATAGGCAGCATTCCTCCTCCTCCAAACACGGCGAGTTGAGTTGATGCCAAAGAACTCCATTTTGGTCTCATCTGACCACAACACTTTCACCCAGTTGTCCACTGAATCGTTCAGATGTTCATTGGCAAACTTCAGATGGGCATGTATATGTGCTTTCTTGAGCAGGGGGACCTTGCGGGCGCTGCAGGATTTCAGTCCTTCACGGCGTAGTGTGTTACCAATTGTTTTCTTGGTGACTATGGTCCCAGCTGCCTTGAGATCATTGACAAGATCCTCCCGTGTAGTTCTGGGCTGATTCTTCACCTTTCTCATGATCATTGCAACTCCACGAGGTGAGATCTTGCATGGAGCCCCAGGCCGAGGGAGATTGACAGTTCTTTTGTGTTTCTTCAATTTGCGAATAATCGCACCAACTGTTGTCACCTTCTCAACAAGCTGCTTGGCGATGGTCTTGTAGCCCATTCCAGCCTTGTGTAGGTCTACAATCTTGTCCCTGACATCCTTGGAGACATCTTTGGTCTTGGCCATGTTGGAGAGTTTGGAATCTGATTGATCGATTGCTTCTGTGGACAGGTGTCTTTTATACAGGTAACAAACTGAGATTAGGAGCACTCCCTTTAATAAGAGTGTGCTCCTAATCTCAGCTCGTTACCTGTATAAAAGACACCTGGGAGCCAGAAATCTTTCTGATTGAGGGGGTCAAATACTTAATTTCCCTCATTAAAAAGCAAATCAATTTATAACATTTTTGACATGCGTTTTTCTGGATTTTTTTGTTGTTATTCTGTCTCTCACTGTTCAAATAAACCTACCATTAAAATTATAGACTGATCATTTCTTTGTCAGTGAGCAAACGTACAAAATCAGCAAGGGATCAAATATTTTTTCCCTCACTGTAAAAAGCCTTAAAGTCTTAATTAAAGGGGCAGTGTTGTAATTTAAGGCAGGCTTGAATATGCAAATAAACCAATAGACAGAGGGGTAGCCTACATTATCTAATTCTTTGTATGGTAATAATAATTCATTTTATTTTGTAAAGTAGTTTCTTGCATCATACAACATAATACAATGCAATTTAAAGTCACCTATTTGGCCCATAGTGTTACAGTCCAAGTAAAACATTATTAATTAATGTCAAACTCTTCATAATGTAACAACTTTTTAAAAGTCTCATGCAATGTAGGTCTGCATTGAACACCACATATAGGCTACTGTAGGCTATATCATTGAAATCAAAGCTATTTCCATGTGAAAATGTTATGGGATTTGCTTCATTGTTTTTGTTTGGTAGGCTTACATTATGCTCAAATAGTCACAATAGCCTATTGGCTACTGTCTAAAACTGTGAGGGTACAGCCTCAGAGTTCACTATAAATTATAATGTTTCCCCTCACAATACCAAAAATTAGCTCAGTGCACCCTAAAATGTGAGGGAACATTGGTGACAACCCCTCTCGAAGCCAACGCCAGCCAGGGCCCTGGCTGTAGCCTGGAGCCTCCTGGGCAGATCTGTGGATTATCACATCAGTCGATGATAGATTCATACGTCTCTCCCCTGCTTGCCATGAAAAAACAATTGCTCATTAGCCGAGTGATCCAAAAGTGATTAGGGGACGTTTGGCTGTGTCAGGGATAGAGGGAGGGAGGAAAGGAGGGAGGAAGGATGGCGGGACAGCGTTGCTCTGATGAGCTGATTAATGCCATCTCTCTTATAATTTAATCTGTGTAGTCTCACTCCAGTGGGATAGAAAGGCTGTCGCCTGACTCAGCATTCCTGAGTACTGTGTGACAACAGTGGGATGATATGAGGGCATCTGTAGGTACAGTGGCTTGCGAAAGTATTCACTCCCCTTGGCATTTTTCCTTTTTTGTTGCATTACAACCTGGAATTAAAATGGAATTTTCTGAGGTTTTATCATTTGATTTTCACAACATGTCTACCACTTTGAAGATGCAAAATATTTTTTATTGCGAAACAAACAAGAAATAAGACAAAAAAAACTTGACCGTGCATAACTATTCACACTCCCAAAGTCAATACTTTGTAGAGCTACCTTTTGCAGCAATTACAGCAGCAAGTCTCTTGGGGTATGTCTCTATAAGCTTGGCACATCTAGCCACTGGGATTTTTGTCCATTTTTCAAGGCAAAACTGCTCCAGCTACTTCAAGTTGGATAGGTTCCGCTGGTGTACAGCAATCTTTAAGTCATACCACAGATTCTCAATTGGATTGAGGTCTGGGCTTTGACGAGCCCATTCCAAGACATTATGCTTAGGGTCATTGGCCTGCTGGTAGGTGAACCTCCGTCCCAGCCTCAAATCTCTGGAAGACTGAAACAGGTTTCCCTCAAGAATTCCCCTGTATTTAGCACCATCCATCATTCCTTCAATTCTGACCAGGTTCCCAGTCCCTGCCGATGGAAAAACACCTCCACAGCATGATGCTGCCACCACCATGCTTCACTGTTGGGATGGTGTTCTCGGGGTAATGAGAGGTGTTGGGTTTGCGCCAGACATAGCATTTTCCTTGATGGCAAAAAAGCTCAATTTTAGTCTCATCTGACCAGAGTACCTTCTTCCATATGTTTGGGAGTCTCCCACATGCCTTTTGGTGAACATCAAATGTGTTTGCTTATTTTTTTCATTAAGCAATGGCTTTTTTTTGGCCACTACTCCGTAAAGCCCAGCTCTGTGGAATGTACGACTTAAAGTGGTTCTATGGACAGATACTCCAATGTCTGCTGTGGAGCTTTGCAGCTCCTTCAGGGTTATTGTTGGTCTCTTTGTTGCCTCTCTGATTAACCTGTTATGGCTAGGGGGCAGTATTTTCACGGCCGGATAAAAAACGTACCCGATTGAATCTGATTATTACTCCTGCCCAGAAACTAGAATAAACATATAATTATTAGCTTTGGATAGAAAACACTCCAAAGTTTCTAAAACTGTTTGAATGGTGTCTGTGAGTATAACAGAACTCATTTGGCAGGCCAAAACCTGAGAAGATTCTGTACAGGAAGTACCCTGTCTGACCATTTCTTGCCCTTCTTGATTATCTCTATCCATTACAGGGGATCTCTGCTGTTACGTGACACTTCCTACGGCTCCCATGGGATCTCAGAAGGCGGCAAAAAGCTGAATCATGGCCTCTTACATCTAGACGTTCCGCTAGCGGAACATCTGCTCCAATATCCAATGATGGGCGTGGTGCGAAATACAAACTCCTCTAAAATCCGAAAACTTCAATTTTTCAACAATATGACTATTTTACACCATTTTAAAGACAAGACTCTCCTTTATCTAACCACACTGTCCGATTACAAAAAGGCTTTACAGTGAAAGCAAACCATTAGATTATGTCAGCAGAGTACCCAGCCAGAAATAATCAGACACCCGTTTTTCAAGCTAGCATATAATGTCACAAAAAACAAAACCACAGCTAAATGCAGCACTAACCTTTGATGATCTTCATCAGATGACAACCCTAGGACATTATGTTATACAATGCATGCATGTTTTGTTCAATCAAGTTCATATTTATATCAAAAACCAGCTTTTTTACATTAGCATGTGATGTTCAGAACTAGCATACCCCCCGCAAACTTCCGGTGAATTTACAAAATTACTCACGATAAACGTTCACAAAAAACATAACAATTATTTTAAGAATTATAGCTACAGAACTCCTCTATGCACTCGATATGTCCGATTTTAAAATAGCTTTTCGGTGAAAGCACATTTTGCAATATTCTCAGTAGATAGCCCGGCATCACAGGGCTAGCTATTTAGACACCCAGCAAGTTTAGCCTTCACCAAACTCCGATTTACTATTAGAAAAGTTTGATTACCTTTGGTGTTCTTTGTCAGAATGCACTCCCAGGACTTCTACTTCAATAACAAATGTTGGTTTGGTCCCAAATAATCCATAGTTATATCCAAACAGCGGCGTTTTGTTTGTGTGTTCAAGACACTATCTGAATGGTAAAGAAGGGTTACAAGCACGACGCATTTCGTGACAAAACATTTCTAAATATTCCATTACCGTACTTCGAAGCATGTCAACCGCTGTTTAAAATGAAAATTTTCTCGTAAAAAAGCGATAATATTCCGACCGGGAGTCGTTGTATCCGTTCAAAGACGATAGAATAAAAACATGGGGTCGTCTCGTGCACGAGCATGAGTCCCATTGTCCGCTGATAGACCACTTAGCAAATGCGCTAAAGCTTTTCAGCCAGGGCGTGGAATTACGTCATTCAGCTTTTTGCCGCCTTCTGAGAGCCCATAGGAGCCGTAGGAAGTGTCACGTAACAGCAGAGATCCCCTGTATTGGATAGAGATGATCAAGGAGGGCAAAAAATGGTCAGAGAGGGCGCTTCCTGTTTGGAATCTTCTCAGGTTTTGGCCTGCCAAATGAGTTATGTTATACTCACAGACACCATTCAAACAGTTTTAGAAACGTTGGAGTGTTTTCTATCCAAGGCTAATAATTATATGCATATTCTAGTTTCTGGGCAGGAGTAATATTCAGATTAAATCGGGTACGTTTTTTATCCGGCCGTCAAAATACTGCCCCCTATCCATAACAGGTTAACTAATTATTTGACTTCTGAAGGTAATTGGTTGCACCAGATCTTATTTAGGGGCATCATAGCAAAGGAGGTGAATACATATGCACGCATCACTTTTCCGTTTTTTATTTTTTGAATTTTTTGAAACAAGTTATTTTTTTCATTTCACCAATTTGGACTATGTTGTTTGGACTATGTTGTTTATGTTTATGAATAAAATTCATTTAAATTACAGGTTGTAATGCAACAAAATAGGAAAAACACCAAGGGTGATGAATACTTTTGCAAGGCACTGTACAATCGTCCAGATATAGGAATAATGAAGGTCTATGTTTGATTGTGTGTGTATGTGTGTGTGTTTTTATAGTACTATGTTGAAACTATGCACATTGCATGCTCTGGGACAGAAATTCCCCTTCATGTTTCTTCAGTCAATTCATTCAGAATTACACGTTTGTAATCATTCTAGGCGTGAAATAGGCGTGAAACCCTATTTCATAGCACACTGCAATCCAGTGTATGACATACACTACTGTTCAAAAGTTTGGGGTCAATTATAAATGTCCTTGTTTTTGAAAGAAAATGACATTTTTTTTCCATTAAAATAACAGCAAATTGATGAGAATTACAGTGTAGACATTGTTAATGTTGTAAATGACTATTGTAGCTGGAAACTGCAGATTTTTTATGGAATATCTACATAGGTGTACAGAGGCCCATTATCAGCAACCATCAATCCTGTGTTCCAATGGCACGTTGTGTTAGCTAATCCAAGTTTATCATTTTAAAAGGCTAATTGATCATTAGAAAACCCTTTTTCAATTATGTTAGCACAGCTGAAAACTGTTGTTTTCAACTGAGCTACAGCCTTCCCTGTAGCTCAGTTGGTAGAGCATGGTGTTTGCAATGCCATGGTTGTGGGTTTGATTCCCACGGGGGGCCAGCACAGAAAAAAAAGTACGAAATGAAATGTATGAAATGTATGCATTCACTACTGTAAGTCGCTCTGGATAAGAGTGTCTGCTAAATGACTAAAATTAAAAAAATGTTGGCCTGATTTAAAGAAGCAATTAAACTGATCTTCTTTAGACTAGCTGAGTATCTGGTGCATCAGCATTTGTGGGTTCGATTACAGGCTCAAAATGGCCAGAAACAAAGACCTTTCTTATGAAACTCATCAGTCTCATCAGGCAGAGTACACAGAAGAGATGGAGGGGTGAGGGTGGGCACAAGACAGCGTCCAAGATAAACTCTCCTCTCCTCGGCTCCAGTAGCTCCCATTTGATCCTGCGGGATGGCGTGGGACGGACCGCTCCAAAACAAGCCGTGAGAGGGGGGCTGGAGGTTTAGAGGTTGGGGAGAAACCTGGACCTGGGGAGAGGGTAATTAACAGGACAGGATGGGAGCACTGCAAGGCGTTGCGCCTGGTCCCCCTGTCACTGTCGCTCAGCGGTCGCCTCCCCCGCCACCCATCGTCCTGTGTGTTCTAGCCTTCTAGCTCTATCACAGATTGCAGAACCCACACACACAGTTCCCACAATAAATACTCCAATAGATGCCTTCTGCTTCTGACTGCTCCCACTGAGAAACAGTGAGTCACAGTGGGTTGAGCCAGTGAACAGTACTTGTCAGGTGAATACTTGAGTGTTTGCTGTATCTGTAAATGTACATTTTAGTCATTTAGCAGACACTCTTATCCAGAGCGACTTACAGTAGTGAGTGCATACATTTCATCCAATTTCACGTTTTTTTTTTTTTTTTTGTACTGGCCTCCTGAAGGAAACGAACCCACAACCCTGGCGTTGCACACACCATGCTGGCGTTGCAAACACCATGCTCTACCAACTGTGGCTCAGGTGGGACGCAGACAATAGCTAAGTTTCCATCCATTTGTCCAAAGATTTTCAAGCGAATAATGAAGACCCTGTTTTATTTTTACATTTTAGTCATTTAGCAGACACTCTTATCCAGAGCTACTTACAGTTAGTGCATTCATCTTAAGGTAGCTAGGTGAGACAACCATATACCACAGTTGTAATAAGTACATTTTTATCTCAAAAAAGAAGTTATCAGCAAAGTTAGAGCTAATAGTAAAATACATTTAATTTTTATACATTTTTGTGAAGGATGCGGATTAGACAGACCGAGACATCTTATTTAAGATACTCTTTGAAGAGGTAAGGTTTCAGACGTTTTCGGAAGATGGGCAGGGACTCCGCTGTCCTAGCATCAGGGGGAAACTGGTTCCACCATTGGAGTGCCAGGACAGAGAAGAGCTTTGACTGGACTGAGCGGGTGCTGACCTCCCGTAGGGGTGGGATGGAAAAAAGACCAGAGGTGGCAGACCGGAGTGGTTGGGATATAGGGTTTGAGCATAGCCTGAAGGAAGGGAGGGGCAGTTCCTCTTGCCTCTCTGTAGGAAATCACCATGGTCTTGTAGTGGATGCGAGCTTCGACTGGAAGCTAGAGGACTGTGCAGAGGAGCAGGGGAAGGTTGGGAAGGTTGAACACCATGCGGACTGAGGCGTTCTGGATAAGTTGCAGGGGTTTGATGGCACAAGTGGTGTCCACCGTGATGGAGAGGTTTTGGAATGGGCAGGCCTTCCCTGGATGTGGTGGGCAAACATCCAAGCTGAGATGTCTTCCAGGCACGCAGAGAGATGTCGCAACCTGGGTGTTAGAAGGGGAAATGAGAAAAGTAGATTAGAGTCATCTGCATAGCAATGATAGGAGAGACCATGTGAGGATATGACAGAGCTGAGTGACTTAGTGTAGAGAGAAAAGAGGGCCTAGAACCGAGACCTGGGGGACACCAGTAGTGAGAGCATGTGGTGCAGACACAGATCCAGGAGCTTGAAATGCATGGCCTGAGAGGGTGGACAGGAGGATCTGATGGTTCACAGTCTCGAAGGCAGTGGATAGATCTAGGAGGATGAAAACAGAGGAGAGCTCTGGCAGTGCGGAGAGCCTTTGTGACACAGAGGGGAGTGGTCTCGGTTGAGTGATTGTTCTGAGAGAGATAACGCGATAGTTTGTCCGAAAGAACGGATCCTCCTGTAGTTTTTGATGTCAAAGGGGTCGAGTGCTAGTTTCTTGAGGCGTGGAGCTATTCTGGACATCTTGAAGTCAGAGGGGATGCAACCAGTGGTCAAGGATGAGTTGATGATGGAAGTGAGAAATGGGAGAACATCTCCAGAGATGGTCCCCTTAATGGGGTCGAGCAGGAGTTCATCTGGAGAAAGAGGGGAGAAAGAGGTCAAGGCCTAGGATAGTTCTGTGTGAGTGGGACCAGTGGACTCAATAGGCTGAGTGAATGAGGAGTGGCTGTCGTCAACCAAAAGATGCGGAAAGGGGGGAGAGTAGGGTCGAAGAGGCAGAGTGAGGAGAAAGGAGGGAGAGGGATTTAGCAGAAAGGATAGATGATAGGATAGAAAAGGGATGAGTAATGGAAGAGAAAGAGAGTGAAGATTGCGACGACACATGACCGTCTGCGTAGGGGCTGAGTGGGTGTAGTTTTGTCACACAACACAATGCCACAGATGTCTCAAGTAGAGGGAGCATGCAATAACCACGCTGACTGTATGAATGTCCACCAGAGCTGTTGCCAGAGAATTTAATGTTAATTTCTCTACCTTAAGCCACCTCCAATGTCATTTTAGCGAATTTAGCAGTACATCCAACCGGCCTCACAACCGCAGAGCATTGGTAACCATAACGGCCCAGGACCTCCACATCCGGTTTTTCACCTGTGGGATCGTCTGAGACCAGTCAACCGGTCTGTACTAAAGCCCTTTTGTGGGGAAAAACTCAATCTGATTGGCTGGACCTGGCTCCCAAGTGGGTGGGCCTATGCCCTCCCAGGCCCACCCATGGCTGCACCCCTGCCCAGTCATGTGAAATCCATAGATCCATAGATTAGGGCCTAATGAATGTATTTAAATGTACTGATTTTCTTATATGAACTGTAACTCAGTTCATGTTGTGATTATGTCTTTGTTCAGTATACTTTCTGATAAATGATCATATACATATCTGCAATGTCATAGAAAAAAATAGCAAGAACAGATCACTCTGGAGTCAGATGTAAACAGAATGTGTAATTTAGCCTATCATACACAAAAACGATGTTTCAAATGCGAATTAGGCAGGTCTGATGCCGGAAAAGAAAGGAAATTCTAGCCTACTTCACCCAGATTTTATTTTATTTTAGCAAACAAATGTAGTGTGCAGTTCCAGTAGTTAGCTACACCACTACATGGCAACTACCACCTAGCTACTGCAAAATGTAGTTACATTACTAGTTGAACTACATGTAGTTCACTACTCCCCAACACTTCCTATCACTGTGCAAGGTTTCACTCTGATACTCTGACACACTCAATAGGAAGAGCAATAGTTGCAAATCCTCCTAAGAGGGATTGTGCTACTACACCCATTCAAATAGTCACAAACAAAACAAAAAGGTGTATTTGTCATAGCAACACCAGCTGATAGCTTAAAAAGATGAATGTTATACCAAAAAGAACTTGAGCATAACCTCAAGAAAAGAACATTGACTGAGTCCCAAATGGCACCCAATTCCCTATAGTCAAAAGTAGTGCACTATACAGGGGAATAAGGTGCCACTGAAATTCAAGACACCCAATTAAAAAATAGTAAAAAAAAAATAGTAAAACATAAGATCCACTCAAGTTGACACTTTTATCTGAGAATAACCAGGTTTCCATCCAACCATTTCATGCAAATGAATTACCAGACACTTTAAAAACAGGCCTGAATTAAACAGCAAATTTCTTGGTAAGATTTTCCAATGTCAATAAAACAAAATACTCTAGACAAGGGTGGCAATTTTTTTGTCAGTGAAAGAGATTATGCGTCAATTGCAGTGGAAACACTTTTATCAAATATTGATATAAAAACGTGGGCCATACGTGCAAACATTAGAAAAAGTTCAAGTTTTAAGCATCAGCCAATTAAAATTGTTGACGCATTGCACTTGATCAAAGGATAGATGTTCGCTGTTCCCATCACATAGCATAAGGCTAAATGTACCAGGTTAATGTTACGAGGAGGATTTCCTGTAACAAATTCTGCATCAGCCTATCAAAGATCTTAAACCTTTTTTCCACAAACCAATGGCATTTCTTAAAATTGGTCAACAAGGCCACGAAGTGGATGATTATAATAATGCATAATAAAATGCTGGCCTAAGTGTAAGCCTATGCATCTATGTAATATAGCTTACAGTAGCGATGATTATTTATGTAGCAGTGCCAGTAACCTAATGGTATGTGTTGGCCTGCAAGAGGGACTCCAACAAGAAGTTCCTCATTAAATTTTCATTTACAAGGTTTTGGCTGCACTTCTCTTCTTTTCACAACATGCTAGGACAATAAATGTAATTTTACATTTCAAATGAAAAAACAATTACTCAGCTGGGATTCAAACCTGCAAAATTCACCAGAAGCCAGGCTCGCAACACTGTGAGCTAATTGCCCAACTGAGAAATGGTGTGTGTTTTAATAACTTTGATTAGCATATGGTGTCATTTGACTGTTGAAAAATTGTTCCATCACATCCATTTGACTCATGGAAAAGTGTTCTATCACATCCAATTAAGTGAACATTTTTAATTGGATGATACGGAATTTGAACCATAAATAGTCACGGCCACCTGGTGACTTTAGCATAGGGCTGAATGTACCAGGTTATGTGATGGGAACAGCTAACAACCTACTGGGCACACCACGTCATTTCAACGTGGGGAATTGGGTAATATTTTGTAGATACGTAGGTCAATGAGATTCCAACCTATTTTCACATGCTCAAAAAGACAGCCAAAAGGTTGCTGAGTTCCCAATGTGTTATCACTACGCTTTCAACCATCTTAACCCTTTGACGTGTACCAACAAATGGGTGTGATTATTGGTCCCTGCAGCATACGCTCAAACCGATGTGATTAGAATGCTTATTTAGAATGTCCAGTTTCGAGTGATGCAACAGTCAGCATTTGAACTGGCCACACTGTTTTTTTCACAGAAACATTTTGCACAAACACAGTCCTTACAAAGTTATGTCCTGAATGGAACCAATTTATTTTTGTATGCAATGTTCAGACATTCACAGAAGTAGCGACAGCATAACACAATCATCCAAACCAGAAATTGTAGGCTAAATTAGTCCTAGCGCTAACTGAGGAAAGATTGACATAACACATATTTAGCAAACTCTTGGCAGACAGAAACCACAATTTGAATTAGCTAATAGCAATTACTATGTACAATTCATCACAAGGGTGAGCTCACCATTGATCTAAATAATTGAGTAAAAAACTTTGTAAAAATCGAAAGTAATCCAATGATGGATAGTTTGTGCGCGCCACCATGTTGTTTTTTTCATGTCAACCAAAGGTAAGAAGACGCGACAAGATGAGTTTGGTCTGTTTGCAGTATGCATGTGAAGGGGGTGTGTCGTCTACGATCATTCACTTCACTTCCGGAAGTTTACTCGAAAGATGAGTGAACCAGTCCTTTACCTCATTATAACATCTTTGGTCTAACAGACGTTTACATGACACCCAGAATGCATTGTATAATGTCAACAAACATGGCGCCACAGATAGCTGGAAAATAGCTTAGCATTAGCTCACACATCATAGGTGTCCATTACAATCTATGTAATAATCGGAATGCATGATTTGTGACCAGTACTTTAAAACCTGTGAATAAAACTGTAAATACATTATGCTCCATACATACATACATACTGTATGCTACAGTAGAAACGACAACACGATATACAGAACATAAGGCACTTACTTTGATAGGAATGCAAAGTTATTACAAAGGAACACAGTTATTATTTGTAAGGAAAACAACAATGAAGGCAATAAGCGTGCCAGCCAGAAAATGTCCCAGGGGGGAAAAGTTTGTGCAACACTGCGCAAATATCTGCATACTTGATCTGCGGAAACACTGGGGAAGTTCTTGGGCTCTCCTTGAAGAGAGAAGTTTGTCCGGCTCAGTAAAGTCTCAAACACCAATTGTCCGCAACAGTGAAATGGGCTACTTCTATGTGAATTAATGAGGATGCGGAAAACACCTCAATTCAAACTGTTTTAGAAAATGAAAAACGTGTTAAAAAATCTTTTGAAATTAATTAGCAGATAGTGCGGGTTAATCGTCCTGTTGCGTAACAATAACATTTTGGAACAGTGAGTGCATTCTGACATCACGTGCATAAAACAACTCACGCTAGGGCAACCGTTAGAGATATTTAGAAATTGCACAGGAAAAGGTTAAAGCCCAAACATATAATTTGTTAACTTGTCAATAAGTTAAAAGGCTATTTACCGTATTGCAAAAGTTAATATTGAATAGTTTTTGGTTGATAACGCAACCAAATTTTTACTTTTGAAGGAGATGTATTTTCTGCCACTAAGTCTGGCTTTAATTCAAATTTGTTTACAAATGAATAATTGATATGTTGGATTCACGTCTTCATTTCAACCAAAAATCTAAGTTAAAGAATAGGACTAAATCAAATCATACTTTAAATGCAGTTTGATTTGATTTAATAAAAATCTTTAACTTATATTTTTGGTTGAGATGGAGATGTGAATCCAACATATTTATTATTACCTTTGCAATAAACCATATTTTGAAACCCGAGGCCTATATGTATTTTCTATGTTTTGTTGAATCCCAGGGCTGAATTTAAACAATAGCTTTTGATGATTTTCCAAATGCTATACAGGCCTAAACAGCATCATTGATGATATAGTATATGATTGATAAAGTATGGTTACATTTTACTTGCTTAGTTGAACCTACAGTTTGAAATGACTTCGATCGCAACAGTGAATCTATTAAGTGACAATTTCTCAACAGTCATTCTCATGAAAGCACATTGGTAATAGTCAGTGAAAAAAATCAAAGCTAAGCAGGACTTGGTTAATTAAAACCCTGGATGGTAGACTAAGTTATAGGCCAATTCTAACTGTGATAGGACAATTTCTACTTTTTCCTGTTAATCAAAAGTGTTGAAAAACTTGTGAATAATCAACTGACTGGCTTCCTTGATGCCTATAGCAAACAAATCAAAGTTTATTGTCACTTGCGCCGAAAACAACAGGTGTAGAACTTACAGTGCGGTCAGAGGCCAAGCAATTGCCGAACCAGGCAGTGATCCAACCAGTGATGCTCTTGATGTTGCAGCTGTAGAACCTTTTGAGGATCTCAGGACCCATGCCAAATATTTTTAGTGTTCTGAGGGGGAATAGGCTTTGTCGTGCACTCTTCACGACTGTCTTGGTGTGTTTGGACCATTCTAGTTTGTTGTTGATGTGGACACCAAGGAACTTGAAGCTCTCAACCTGCTCCACTACAGCCCCATTGATGAAAAGGTCGTCCTTTTCCTGTAGTCCACAATCATCTCCTTAGTCTTGGTTACGTTGAGGGACAGGTTGTTATTCTGGCACCACCCGGCCAGGTCTCTGACCTCCTCCCTATAGGCTGTCTCGTCATTGTCGGTGATCAGGCCTACCACTGTTGTGTCATCTGCAAACTTAATGATGGTGTTGGAGTCGTGCCTGGCCATGCAGTCGTGGGTGAACAGGGAGTACAGGAGGGGACTGAGCACGCACCCCTGGGGAGCTCCCGTGTTGAGGATAAGCGTGGCAGATGTGTTGCTACCTACCCTCACCACCTGTGGGCAGCCCGTCAGGAAGTCCAGGATCCAGTTGCAGAGGGAGGTGTTTAGTCCCAGGGTCCTTAACTTAGTGATGATTCCTTTTGTCCAGGTGGGAAAGGGCAGTGTGGAGTGCAATAGAGATTGCATCATCTGTGGATCTGTTTGGGCGGTATGCAAATTGGAGTGGGTGTAGGGTTTCTGGGATAATGGTGTGGATGTGAGCCATTACCAACCTTTCAAAGCACTTCATGGCTATGGACGTGAGTGCTTCAGGTCTGTAGTCATTTAGGCAGGTTGCCTTTGTGTTCTTGGGCACAGGGACTATGGTGGTCTGCTTGAAACATGTTGGTATTACAGACTCAATCAGGGACATGTTGAAAATGTCAGTGAAGACACCTGCCAGTTCACGTCCTGTTAATCCGTCTGGCCCCGCAGCCTTATGTATGTTGACCTGTTTAAAGGTCTTACTCACATCGGCTACGGAGAGCGTGATCACACAGTCGTCCGGAACAGCTGATGCTCTCATGCATGCCACAGTATTGCTTGCCTCGAAGCGAGCATAGAAGTGATTTAGCTCTTCTGGTAGGCTCGTGTCACTGGGCAGCTCGCGGCTGTACTTCCCCTTGTAGTCTGTAATAGTTTGCAAGCCCTGCCACATAAGACGAGCGTCGGAGCCGGTGTGGTATGATTCAATCTTAGCGCTGTATTGATGCTTTGCCTGTTTGATGGTTTGTCGCAGTGTTAGAGTCCCACACCTTGAAAGCGGCAGCTCTACCCTTTAGCTCAGTGCTAATGTTGCCTGTAATCCATGGCTTCTGGTTGAGGTATGTACGTACAGTCACTTTGGGGATGACGTCCTCGATGCACTTATTGATAAAGCCAGTGACTGATGTGGTGTACTCAATGCCATCTGAAGAATACCGGAACATGTTCCAGTATGTGATAGCAAAACAGTCCTGTAGTTTAGCATCTGCTTCATCTGACCACTTTTTTAGAGACCGAGTCACTGGTGCTTCCGGCTTAATTCTTGCTTGTAAGGAGGAATCAGGAGGATAGAGTTGTGGTCGGATTTACCAAATGGAGGGCGAGGGAGAGCTTTGTGCGCGTCTCTGTGTGTGGAATACAGGTGATCTAGAATTTTTTTCCCTCTGGTTGCACATTGCCTTGCACATTGCCTTGGCCATGGCAGAACACTGCCATTCCTGTCTTGCAGGAAATCACGCACAGAACGAGCAGTATGGCTGGTGGCATTGTCATGCTGGAGGGTCATGTCAGGATGAGGAGTACTGTTGTCTCTGTGTGGTCTTTGGCCTGGTTTGCTAATTACCTCTCTCAAAGAAGGCAGTGTATAAAGTCAGAACACCTTTTCCCCCTCAGGAGACAAACTATTTTGCATGGGACCCCAGGTCCTCAAAAAGTTCTAAAGCTGCACCATCAAGAGCATCCTGACCGGTTGCATCCCTGCCTGGAATGGCAACTGCTCAGTATCTGACCGTAAGCCGCTGCAGAGGGTGGTGAGTATGGCCCAATACATCACTGGGGCCAAGCTTCCTGCCATCCAGGACCTAAACTCAGCAAAAAAAGAAATGTCATCTCACTGTCAACTATGTTTATTTTCAGCAAACTTAACATGTGTAAATATTTGTATGAGCATAACACGATTCAACAACTGAGACATAAACTGAACAAGTTCCACAGACATGTGACTAAAATAAATTGAATAATGTGTCCCTGAACAAAGGGGGAGTCAAAATCAAAAGTAACAGTCAGAATCTGGTGTGGCCACCAGCTGCATTAAGTACTGCAGTGCATCTCCTCCTCATGAACTGCACCAGATTTGCATTTCTTGCTGTGAGATGTTACACCACTCTTCCACCAAGGCACCTGCAAGTTCCCTGACATTTCTGGGGGGAATAGCCCTATCCTTCACCCTCCGATCCAACAGGTCCCAGACGTGCTCAATAGGATTGAGATCTGGGCTCTTTGCTGGCCATGGCAGAACACTGACATTCCTGTCTTGCACGAAATCACACACAGAACGAGCAGTATGGCTGGTGGCATTGTCATGCTGGAGGGTCATGTCAGGATGAGCCTGCAGGAAGGGTACCACATGAGGAATGGGGATGTCTTCCCTGTAACACACAGCATTGAGATTGCCTGCAATGACAACAAGCTCAGTCCGATGATGCTGTGACACACTGCCCCAGACCATGACGGATCCTCCACCTCCAAATCGATCCCGCTCCAGAGAACAGGCCTCGGTGTAACGCTCATTCCTTCGACGATAAACGCGAATCCGACCATCACCCTTGGTGAGACAAAACCGCTACTCGTCAGTGAAGAGCACTTTTTGCCAATCCTGTGCATTCCTGGTGTATCTCGGGCAGTTGTTGTCATCCTGTACCTGTCCCGCAGGTGTGATGTTCAGATGTACCGATCCTGTGCAGGTGTTGTTACACGTGGTCTGCCACTGCGAGGACAATCAGCTGGTCGCCTGTCTCCCTGTAGCACTTTCTTAGGCGTCTCACAGTAAGAACATTGCAATTTATTGCCCTGGCCACATCTGCAGTCCTCATGCCTCCTTGCAGCATGCCTAAGGCACGTTCACGCATATGAGCAGGGGCCCTGGGCATCTTTCTTTTGGTGTTTTTCTGAGTCAGTAGAAAGGCCTCTTTAGTGTCCTAAGTTTTCATAACTGTGACCTTAATTGCCTACCGTTTGTAAGCTGTTTGTGTCTTAACGACTGTTCCACAGGTGCATGTTCAATAATTGTTGGCATGGGAAACAGTGTTTAAACCCTTTACAATGAAGAT
The DNA here is from genome assembly GCF_901001165.1 of Salmo trutta. Taxonomy (NCBI): domain Eukaryota; kingdom Metazoa; phylum Chordata; class Actinopteri; order Salmoniformes; family Salmonidae; genus Salmo; species Salmo trutta. The sequence goes on from NC_042958.1 coordinate 74,349,147, forward strand.
CTGCGAAGTTATTTGGATTTTTACATATTATCTTTGAAAGACAGGGTCCTGAAAAAGGGATATTTCTTTTTTTGCTGAGTTTATATGTCAGGTGGTGTCAGAGGAAGGCCCAAAATATGGTGAAAGACTCCAGTCACCCAAGTCATAGACCATTCTCTGTGCTACCGCATGGCAAGCGGTACCGTAGCGCCAAGTCTAGTTCCAAAAGGCTCCTTAACAGCTTCTACCTCCATGCTATAAGACTGCTGGGCAATTAATCAAATGGTCACCTGGTCATTTACATTGACCCCCCCCCCCCTTTGTTTTTACACTGCTGCTTCTCGCTGTTTATCCTCAATGCACAGCCACTTTAACCCTACCTACATGTACCTCGACTAACCTGTACCCCCCCAAATTCACTAGGTACCGGGCCCCCTTGTATATAGCCTCCTTATTGCTATGTATTTCTACTGTGTTACTTTTTATTTTTACTTTATTTTATTTAGTAAATATTTTCTTAACTCTATTTCTTGAACTGCACTGTTAGTTAAGGGCCTGTAAGTAAGCATTTCATGTTAAGGTCTACACCTGTTATATTTGGGGATTGTGACAAATAAAATTTGATTTGATTTATCTCAGCCACTGCCTGTCACCAAGGAGGTACCCCAATGCTCAATCCTAGAACCCACGCTCTTCTCAATTTACATCAACAACATAGCTCAGGCAGTAGGAAGCTCTCTCATCCATTTATATGCAGATGATACAGTCTTATACTCAGTTGGCCCCTCCCCAGATTTTGTGTTAAATGCTCTACATCAAAGCTTTCTTAGTGTCCAACAAGCTTTCTTTCAACAACCTTTTTCTGAACACCTCCAAAACAATGGTCATGTGGTTTGGTAAGAAGAATGCCCCTCTCCCCACCGTTGTGATTACTACCTCTTAGGGTTTAGAGCTTGAGGTAGTCACCTCATACAAGTACTTGGGAGTATGGCTAGACGGTACACTTTCCTTTTCTCAGCACATATCAATGCTGCAGGCTAAGGTTAAATTTAGACTTGGTTTCCTCTATCATAATCGCTCCTCTTTCACCCCAGCTGCCAAACTAACCTTGATTCAGATGGCCATCCTATCCATGCTAGATAACGTAGACGTAATTTATATATATATTTATATATATTTTTTTGTTGCACTGAAACATGTAAAAAAATCCCTGTTAGGGGGAAATGCAGGTTAACTAATTAAACAACAAAGAATGATCTACATGATCAGTCTCTGTGTGTAAAATAAAACGTGTTTAATGTGAACCTAACCTTAAGAAAGCAATCCATTGTTATTTGTTGCCTAGACTTTACTGCAAATGAGAAAGAACAGTACACTAATATTGCAGTTAGCCATGACAGCCTTTATAATAGAACACTTGTGACCACACACATCTAAATATTGCACTTGGGAAAAAAACATCTTAAAGTAGAAATAGAATGAAACAAACATGCATTCTATTTTTGCTCTATTATAGTGGCCACTATAGACATCGATCAAGTGCACAATGCTACATGTGTGCAAAAATAACGTTCACTGAGTAAAAAATGTAATAATCCCCCCTTACTCACAAGTGTTACTGTCAAATTCAACACAACAAAAGCAATATCTTTGGGATACACTGCACATTATTACATTATACACATTCTGCCTGTGGACATCTGTTCTACAATGTGCCAGCAGAGCATGATACCCTTTGTTGGCATAATCGAGGCAGAGAGTACACCTGGCATACCCTTTTTTATCCATTGTATTGAAAAAAGTTAGAGAGAGGGAAAGTGTGTGGTGTTCCTTTCACCTCTATAGTGGCATCCAGCTTAAGCCAGGCCCAGCACCAGCTACACTGGTTTAACAAGCAACGCCTAATTTTCACCTAATTATCTCATTCTGAAACTTAACCACATACTGTAGAGGGAAAACATTAGTTTACAGATAGTAGCTAACTATAACTAGCTAACATTTCACACAGATTGCCAGGGTCCCGTAAGCAACTAACGCGTTATAACTTGAGGAACGGCAAAGAGTCGTATAACTTTACCAGTTAATACTATAGCGAACTTGTTAGGTTACTGACGTTAGCTCATCTGATGTTGTAACGTTAGCTGTCTGACTTTATTAGCCAGCTAATTTTCACACCATGAACTCAATTATTTGATCAGTTAAGTTGGCTAATGCTCAACATTTCTCTGGCTATACAGTGAGGGGGAAAAAGTATTTGATCCCCTGCTGATTTTGGACGTTTGCCCACTGACAAAGAAATGATCAGTCTATAATTTTAATGGTAGGTTTATTTGAACAGTGACAGAATAACAACAAAAAAATCCAGAAAAATGCATGTCAAAAATGTTATAAATTGATTTGCATTTTAATGAGGGAAATAAGTATTTGACCCCGTCTCAATCAGAAAGATTTCTGGCTCCCAGATGTCTTTTATACAGGTAACGAGCTGAGATTAGGAGCACACTCTTAAAGGGAGTGCTCCTAATCTCAGTTTGTTACCTGTATAAAAGACACCTGTTCACAGAAGCAATCAATCAATCAGATTCCAAACTCTCCACCATGGCCAAGACCAAAGAGCTCTCCAAGGATGTCAGGGACAAGATTGTAGACCTACACAAGGCTGGATTGGGCTACAAGACCATCGCCAAGCAGCTTGGTGAGAAGGTGACAACAGTTGGTTTGATTATTCGCAAATGGAAGAAACACAAAAGAACTGTCAATCTCCTTCGGCCTGGGACTCCATGCAAGATCTCACCTCGTGGAGTTGCAATGATCATGAGAACGGTGAGGAATCAGCCCAGAACTACACGGGAGGATCTTGTCAATGATCTCAAGGCAGCTGGGACCATAGTCACCAAGAAAACAATTGGTAACACACTACGCTGTGAAGGACTGAAATCCTGCAGCGCCCGCAAGGTCCCCCTGCTCAAGAAAGCACATATACATGCCCATCTGAAGTTTACCAATGAACATCTGAATGATTCAGTGGACAACTGGGTGAAAGTGTGGGTCAGATGAGACCAAAATGGAGCTGTTTGGCATCAACTCAACTCGCCGTGTTTGGAGGAGGAACACCATCCCCACCGTCAAACATGGAGGTGGAAACATTATGCTTTGGGTGTGTTTTTCTGCTAAGGGGACAGGACAACTTCACTGCATCAAAGGGACGATGGACGGGGCCATGTACCGTCAAATCTTGGGTGAGAACCTCCTCCCCTCAGCCAGGGCATTGAAAATGGGTCGTGGATGGGTATTCCAGCATGACAATGACCCAAAACACACGGCCAAGGCAACAAAGGAGTGGCTCAAGGAGAAGCACATTAAGGTCCTGGAGTGGCCTAGCCAGTCTCCAGACCTTAATCCCATAGAAAATCTGTGGAGGGAGCTGCAGGTTTGAGTTGCCAAACGTCAGCCTCGAAACCTTAATTAATGACTTAGAGAAGATCTGCAAAGAGGAGTGGGACAAAATCCCTCCTGAGATGTGTGCAAACCTGGTGGCCAACTACAAGAAACGTCTGACCTCTGTGATTGCCAACAAGGGTTTTGCCACCAAGCACTAAGTCATGTTTTGCAGAGGGGTCAAATACTTATTTCCCTCATTAAAATGCAAATCATTTTAAAAACATTTTTGACATGCGTTTTTCTGGATTTTTTCATTGTTATTCTGTCTCTCACTGTTCAAATAAACCTACCATTAAAATTATAGAGTGATCATTTCTTTGTCAGTGGGCAAATGTACAAAATCAGCATGGGATCAAATACTTTTTTCCCTCACTGTACCTGACATACTTTTCAAAGACAGCCTGAAATGTAGCCTTGTAGGAAGTAGTAACTCCTCATTGCTGACCTATACTTATCTGTAACTGGGCTAATAACTTGCTAACTAGGATAGAATATCAGCAAATGTGCACATTCGCGGCTCTGCACTCTGATCCGAACTGATCTGAAAAGCGCATTCACTCAGGGGTGATGTGATTGAAAGACCGCTTGTGGGCTACCCCGCCAATAGAATTATACTCTGTTTCGCTTTGGCTCTGCCTACAACAAAATCACAGACTCAATCTTGCAAAGTTAGATTTGTTTTGGTGTGTTGCATTGAAAAGGGGCTGATATAATGTTGATTCGGTCACAGAAAATTTTTTGATCTATATAGTGGAAACTAATGGGGTGAACTCAGGGAAGTTCAATCTCTTGCGTCTCTGCGCCGCATAGCATTTCTTCTGTGTGACAGTCCTGGAAGAAGTGCGTGGCTGCGCACGCGCGCAGCTTAGAAGGAACATTGGTTGTCACCAAGGTTAAGTTAAGTCAGACACAATTGTCATGTAATCAATAGTATCTGGTGCTGTGGGCCGGGTGGGATTCAGAGAGATACGGTTCCCTGTCGGCTGTTTCTCGGGGGGGCCTCTCTGGATCCGACCCAGAGGGTCCAGATATTATTACGCTTCACTTTACAATCATTTTTTGGTCTTAATCACACATTACCAAGAGATAAACGAGAAAAGATCCCAAAACTTTTCCCCCAGTAATTAAATAGTAGTACATTTTTGTGGGCTGAAAGCAGGAGAGAACTATAAAGCAATTTTAATGGGCTCTGGTTATTAGCCAAATTGCCAGGAGTGACTCGTTTCTGCAGTGTAGCCTATCTTGACTTTGATTGAAGACTTAACGTTACAGTGAAATACTGTAGTAGATTTTATGTAGCTCATATAACATTTTTATGTACAGTACTACATGGGCTAAATCGGCTGAACTTTTCTACTATTTCAATGTGAAGTAGTGGTGAATATTAGCCAATTGGCAATGTGTTCCGTGTGTTACAGTGGACTTTAGAATGGCTTAACTTTACACGTCCACAGTAAAAATGATTTGCACTGAGTGTATGGGTAGTATGGAACTTGTGAGTCTGTGAGAAACTCTTTTAAATAGTACAGTGTTGGAAATGGGGAAAATGCGTTGTAATGTGCCATGGGTTGCAATGAGGTTGTGGATTGCTTTCCACAGTAATAGTGCTTTAATAGTACTCTTTTTTACTCTCCAGTAACCCAGTGTATTAGTGTATTGAAGCGAAAGGGAACGAGACGAGACCCGACACAGACAATACCAGGAACAGACAGAGCCAACAGACGGAAAGAGGGAAAGATTGTCCAAGAGAGGCGAAAAGTGAAGGGAAGCAAGAGAGAAAGAGACATGCCTGGAGATGGAGAGTGGAGCGGAGGAGGAGAGGGAGCAAGTGAGGGGGTGGTGGTGAGAGACCAGGAGATGAGCAGTGACTTTGACAGAGGGAGTCAGGGAAAGAGAGAGAGACAGGGAGATTGAGATATGGATAGTGACAATGGAGATGAGGGGGGTGGGAAGCTGCGGTAGAGAGGACAGTGTGTAGCGTTGGGGCCCGCCTCACTGCTCTCTACGTCTTCTGCAGGACTCTATCTTTTGCCTCATTCGGTCTGTGCCTTGTAGAACCAAACCTGTACAGGGGTGAGTCATATCCACTCATCCATCCGTCATCTCAGAGATGTCCTTAGCGTTTGGGAGAGGGATTAGTGATGAGACTATGGTAGCAGAGGTGTGTGTCAGTGTGTGTGTTTTGTGGGTGCATCTGTCAGTATGTGCCTGTCAGTATGTGAGTGATTGAGTGGGTTAGGACAACGTTGTGTCCTAACCCTACAGAGCACTCTTTTGTTTTGGCAAAAATAGAAATTGGATTATTGTTTGTATCCACATATGAAACATATAACATGCTTTTAAATGCTGCTTAATCCAGGTCCCATTGAACCACATGGGCTATGTCCCGAATGGCACCGTATTCCCTACATAGTGCACTACTTTTGACCAGAGCCTTATGGACCCTGGTCAAAAGTAGTGCACTATATAGGGAATAGCGTACCATTTGAACCCAATCAGACCCTTTTGTGTTTTTAAGTAATGATAAACACTGGTCTGAGAGTGTGTTGTTATTGACTATTCCTGCTCTACACCATGGCTACACCCTATGGGCCCTGGTCAAATGTAGAGCACTAAATAGGGAATAAGGTGCTATTTGGGACAAAGCTCTTCTCTTCCTGTAGCTTTTTAAATCTGCAATATGTAACTTCTTGGTCGACCTGACCAAATTCATTATAGAAATATAAATTATATATCTGTCATTCTCATTGAAAGCAAGACTATGAAGCGGTGAAACTGTTCTATGTGTGCTATTTCTGTGTGTCCCATTCTTTTTTTTGTAAATTATTTTACCCCTTTTTCTCCCCAATTTCATGGTATCCAATTGGTAGTTAGTCTTGTCTCATCACTGCAACTCCCGTACGGACTTGGGAGAGGCGAAGGTCGAGAGCTGTGCATCCTCCAAAACATGACCCAACCAAGCCACACTGCTTCTTGACACAATGCTAGCCACACCAATGTGTCAGAGGAAACACCGTACACCTGGCGCAATGGGACATGGACATCCCTGCCGGCCAAACCCTCCCCTAACCCGGACAACGCTGGGCCAATTGTGCGCCGGCCCATGGGTCTCTCGGTCAGAGAGCCTAGACTCAAACCAGGATCTCTAGTGACACAGCTAGCACTGCGATGCAGTGCCTTAGACCACTGTGCCACTCGGGAAGCCCATGCTTCCCATTCTTAAGTTTTGTTTTTGGGTCTTTTACTTTTGGTTTTGTACACCATCTTCAAACAGCTGAAAATACAATATTTTGGTTTATTGAAAATATATTTCACTGCGGTTTAGATGGTACAATGATTCTCTACACTATGCATTGCTTGTTTTGTCACATAAACTATTCGAATTTTAGCAACCAAGAAATGGTGGAGCGATTTCTGCTTATTGCAACTTTAACACAGCTCTAATGAGTCTATCATTATTTACTTCCACTGCTTTATAGCACTAATTTGTGTTTGGCTAGATTGGATCACTTTAACATTGCTCCAGGATTTGCAGCTAATAAGCACTGCTGAAGTAGAAGATTATCTAACACATGAACTGCTCCCCCGGGTCACTCAGGTTCTGTGTGGAGCATTCCTCTGCACGCACACACAAACACACACAATCACACGTACTTGCACGCACACACACTGAGGCGTGATGCTAAGGCTCTCTCTGTGCACCCACTGAGTGGACATAATCTTCCCTGCTACAGGACCACAGCCATGGGGGAGAAGAGGGACCCAGGGCCCAGCAGGGAATGGAGGGAAAGGGGGGAGTGAAAGAGGCAGGGATAGGGGGAGGTAGAGTGTATGAGGAGAGAGAGAAGGGGGAGAGCAGGGTCTCTAAGGTCTCCAGGGAACAGCAGGGAAAGGATGTAAAGAGGGTAAGGGAGAAGGAGAGAAAGGCTATAGAGGGGGCTACAGGAAACCGCAGTGGAGAGGAGACAAGGGTGTTGAATGCTATCTGCAATAATGCTGAGGAAACAGGAAACCAAATGAAAACAAATGTCCCCCATTTGCACTGACACACATGCACCGACAGACCATTACTATTATCTTCTCTACCTTTCCTGTCTCTTTCTGCCTCACCTGAACATTTCTATTTATTTGGCTGAATTGAATCCACTGTGTGCCGTATCTCAAACAGCATACCAGAGACTGAATGGGAACTGCATGTTTATTTTACTGTATTTTATTGTATTTCACACAGGTTTTTAGGCTGTTTATTTACCTTTGGATTGTACCTTCCAGCGTTGCTGTTGGATTCCTGAGAGACAGGCTGAGGCATTGGCTGGTTTCCCTCTCTGCCTCTCCTTTGTACTGAAGGGAGTAAATTAGGACTGGGTGGTATACCGTTTTTTGCGATATACCTGTGTTGATGCACGGACCGGTTTGGGTTTTTACTTTACCTATTATAAAGGTATTTTAAAGTTTGGTTTGTTAAATGTGATACGCAGTGTGTAACAACCATTTTTATAGTTTACTTCGCTACTTGAGTCGTCTCTCTCCACTCTCTCTCTCCATGCCGCTTTCCACACAGACCTAGCCCCGGTTCCTGTCACTCAAGGAGCGCATTTTTTGTTCCTCGACCACGAGACACTTGCGTTCAGTCTGCATGGTCAATGCAGCATATGCAACAATGTTGATGACAATGATGCAGTTGTCACTTTGCTTCTTAATATAAATCGATTAGTATTCTATAATTACACTATTAGCTTGTGTTTCTTACATCTGCAAACAGCTAGTTTGTCTTTTCTTAGCAAGTTGTTCCTAAATCTTGTAGCCACTGATTGTTAGCCGCTAATGCTAATTGCTAGCTAGCTATTAAATGTACTGAGTAAGAGCAAGCGTAATTAGCTATACAGCCTGATAATACCAGTGATGGTGTAGACCTAAATCAGCATGTTGTTTGTGCAACAGTATCTTCTAAATTAGAGGAATACGCAAACCAAGAATATGTTAGCTACATGAAGTAGCTAAGAGAAAACAGTCAATGTAGCCAAAGATTATAGGGTCCCCTAGGAAACACCTATTTTACCCTGTCACAATAATTCCTCCCTGGCATTTTCATTCGTTGTCATGTCAAACAACACTATTAAAAGTGGCCACTATTATATTCTAACTATATAATTAGAATAGACATTCTATTTCCATGATTCCAACCGTTATCCCAAGTGTTTTGCTCTAAATCACAAGTCAAATTGCAACATTTGGTTAAAAATAAGGCCCAGATTGCTTGCCCATATCGTGCACTCCTACGTGGCAGTGTGGAAATGATCTCAAATGCAGAAATTGATGAAGATTATTACTTTTTTTGTGGGTTGAAGTCAAATTGAACAGTATGGAGAATGGAGAAAGACCCATTGAAATCACTTAGAATGTATGTGTTGCCACCCTAGGGTCATGCACTACTCATAAAGCAAATGTATAACATTTATTATTAAAAAAACATAAAATACCGTCAATTGTTTTTAAATACCATGATATAATATTTTGGCCGTATCGCCCAGCCCCAGAGTAAATACAGTGTGAAGCAAAACAAAGTGGGTTAGAGGGGAATAATACAAAAAAAGATAAACGCTGGAAATGGAATTGTAAGCAAATTAATTTAACAGACAAGTGAGGCCTTGTTAGGATAGGAAAGAGAGAGATAGAGAGAGAGAGAGAGAGAGAGAGAGAAGGGGGGTGTAAGTGTAATGAATTATGAAAGGCCTGATCTCTGAGAAGTCAGGTAGGGTTTCGGCATTGTCTGAGCTGTCCACTGACGGGCCTCACTCGCTCACTGACTCACACACTTATCTCATTATCTCATTATAAAATCAAAATAGCATTAATATCTTAACAAAAATACTTTCATTATTCTTCATATTGTATTCAGATTGGATGAAAACTTGACAGGTAAAGGGGGTTTCCTTCCTAATTTACAGTATTTGGTTCATACAGTTTTTAATAACATCACAAAATGACAAACAATATGACCGTATTATTCTTTACGTGACCATTTCCCACATAGTTTATGCTAGAATTATTCTTCCATTATCCACTTTTTGGGCGTTAGAGTTTAGGGCGGGCAAAAGTCTGTGAACAAAGGTATTCCTTTGGTTGATACTAGAGAGCCAGAGAGTCCTCTGCTGCATAACATTTACGACCGGGTGTGAGGTGTCAAAAAGCAGCCCAGCACCCCCCTCCCCTCTTCTGTGGGTGAGAGAGGGCCTGGTTATTTGTCAACCATTGCCAAGCTGATCATTGGATCCTCACATGAGTCATGACAAAAGTGTTAGTCTCATGTTTCATGAGCTGAAATAAAATATGTGCAGTTTTGTCACACAACACAATGCCACAGATATGTCAAATTTTGAGGGTGTATGCAATTGGCATGCTGACTGCAGGAATGTCCACCAGAGCTGTTGCCAGAGAATTAAATGTTTATTTCTCTACCATAAGCTGCCTCCAACATTGTTTTAGAGAATTTGGCAGTATGTCCAACCTATGCCCTCCCAGGCCCACCCATGGCTGCGCCCCTGCCCAGTCATGTGAAATCCATAGATTAGGGCCTAATGCATATATTTCAATTGACTAATTTCCTTATATGAACTGTAACTCAGTAAAATAGTTGAAATTGTTGCATGTTGTGTTTATACTTGTGACCCGATTCAGGAAACAAGGCTTATGTCGCAAGTCACGACTTCCCAAAAGAGCCGTTTGAACGTGATTCTTTTTTTTTCATCAAAATACTTTTTTTGGGGCAGAAATGCCTTCTCAAACATGTGAAATTTCATGTGCATTAATACAAACTTGTATGCCATCTGTAAATACGAATACAATTGTTAAATTACGAGCCTTGTTGGTTAAGGCAACCTTCCCACCAGCCATGATTGGCTGATATAATGAGTGGGCTGGACATGCCAAGAGAGGAGTTCAGATTGGTCTGGTGTTGGTAATCCTGTCGAACGCTGCTTTTTTAAAATGTATTGTGTAGTGGAGCTGCATAAGTGTTGCTCTCCACTTCCTGGAGGATCAAGTTTTGAAATCAGTGGAATTAGAGTATGATAGCTAAAGAGATGGAGAAAACACCTGTGGTATGGCATTCCTGACAGGGAGACATGTCCATAATAATGCATGATGATGTATATAGGTAAGATAGGCTAGCGTCAGCTAGCTACATTTTCAGATATTAAACGTTGCTAATTTTGACAGAAAGGGGTTTCATTTCAAGCTAAAGTCTACTGTTAGCTAACTAGCTAATGTTAGCTGGCTGGCTACCGTTTTTTGTTTCCCAGAGCCATTTTCTTTTCTAGTTAGAGCCTAATGTTAGCTAGCTTGTTGGTTAATTCCCAGCACTGTGACATTGTTGCCACTTTGTTCATTGTTGTTTAACTAGCTAACATTAGCTGGCTGGCTCGTTAGCTAACATTACGTGACGTCTGATCTTAAACGTTGTTTACCAAGCTAGGTAACATTTTTTACCTAGCTAGCTCGCTATTTGTCTTAAGCTAAAGTGTACTGTTAGCTAGCTAACGTTAGCTGGCTGGCTCCCTAGCGCACTTATTTTTAGTTTCCCAGAGCTGTTTGCTTTTCTAGTTAGAGACTAATGTTAGGCATTGTTGACACTTTGTTCATTGTTGTTTAACTAGCTACCGTTAGCTGGCTGGCTTGTTAGTTAACGTTCCGTGACGTGTGTAGAACACCCGTTGAATATGGCCGGTGTCAGTAAATGTCTAGCAGAGTTGGTTAGGCAGTTTTCATGTTATCCAGAGGTAAACAAATCATCGGTCAGGGTGTCAAGTGTGCGCTCCGAGAGCGAAACGAGATGGGTGGGGCTAAAGCTTAAGAGGGTTGAACGATGCTGAATGGGTGTAGACAAAGAAGAGCTCTTCACCAGATACCAAAACATTCAAAGGCGATTTTCTCAAAAGTGAGTTTACAAGTTGATCAACTTTCAAAGCAGAATTACTTTCACATTGTTCCTTAAATGCAGTGTATGATATACCATTTTGTAGCTCTGAGTCTCTACTTTTATCCAATGTAAAAAACACCATTTCACATTTTGCTACATAGACAGAATCGAGGTGGTGAGTCACATTTTTGTTCAGTACACATACACTATAAAGTATATACGAAAGGTTTGGGCTAGGCCCTTTAGCACCAGTGATGGGAAGTCTTAACGCTACAGCGTACAATTACTTTGTAGTGCTTCCAACTTTGTGGCAACAGTTTTGGGAAGGCCTTTTCCTGTTTCAGTATGACAATGCCCCCATGTACAAAGCGAGGTCCATACAGATATGGTTTTTCGAGATCGGTGTGGAAGAACTTGACTGGCCTGCACAGAGCCCTGACCTCAACCCCTTTTTTCTGTAGACCTTTATTTAATTAGGCAAGTCAGTTAAGAACACATTCTTATTTTCAATGACGGCGAAGGAACGGTGGGTTAACTGCCTTGTTCAGGGGCAGAAAGACAGATTTTTACCTTGTCAGCTCAGGGATTCAATCTTGCAACCTTACGGTTAACTAGTCCAACGCTCTAACCACCTGCTTTACATTGCACTCCACAAGGTTACGCGAATGCAGTAAGAAGCCAAGGTAAGTTGCTAGCTAGCATTAAACTTATCTTATAAAAAACAATCAATCAATCATAATCACTAGTTAACTACACATGGTTGATGATATTACTAGTTTATCTAGCCTGTCCTGCGTTGCATATAATCGCTTAGGTACACGTTGCTCCAACCATAAACATCAATGCCTTTCTTAAAATCAATACACAAGTATATATTTTTAAACCTGCATATTTAGTTAATATTGCCTGCTAACATGAATTTCATTTAACTAGGGAAAATGTGTCACTTCTCTTGCAAACAGAGTCAGGGTATATGCAGCAGTTTGGGCCGCCTGGCTCATTACGAACTGTGAAGACTATTTCTTCCTAACAAAGACAGCCGACTTCGCCAAACGGGGATGATTTAACAAAAGCGCATTTGCGAAAAAAGCACAATCGTTGCACGACTGTACCTAACCATAAACATCAATGCCTTTCTTAAAATCAATACACAGAAGTATATATTTTTAAACTTGCATATTTAGCTAAATGAAATCCAGGTTAGCAGGCAATATTAACCAGGTGAAATTGTGTCATTTTGCGTTCATTGCACGCAGCCAGGGTATATGCAACACTTTGGTAATTTGTCAGAATTTTACGTAATTATGACATAACACTGAAGGTTGTGCAATGTAACAGGAATAACATTTTGTTTTCGAGATGATAGTTTCCGGATTCGACCATATTAATGACCTAAGGCTCGTGTTTCTGGGTGTTATTATGTTATAATTAAGTCTATGATTTGATAGAGCAGTCTGCCTGAGTGATGGTAGGCAGCAGCAGGCTCGTAAGCATTTATTAAAACAGCACTTTCGTGCGTTTTGTCCAGTAGCCCTTCGCAATGCATTGCGCTGTTTATGACTTCAAGCCTGTTAACTCCCAAGATGAGACTGGTGTAACCGATGTGAAATGGCTAGCTAGTTAGCCGGGTGCGCGCTAATAGCGTTTCAAACGTCACTCGCTCTGAGACTTGGAGTAGTTGTTCCCCTTGCTCTACATGGGTAACGCTGCTTTGAGGGTGGCTGTTGTCGATGTGTTCCTGGTTCGAGCCCAGGTAGGAGCGAGGAGAGGGACGGAAGCTATACTGTTACACTGGCAAGACTAAAGTGCCTATAAGAACATCCAATAGTCTAAGGTATATGAAATACAAATCGTATAGAGAAATAGTCCTATAATTAATATAATATCTACAACCTAAATCATCTTACCTGGGAATATTGAAGACTCATGTTAAAATGATCCACCAGCTTTCATATGTTCTCAGCAGGGAACTTAAACGTTAGCTTTTTTACATGGCACATATTGCACTTTTGCTTTCTTCTCCAACACTTTGTTTTTGCATTATTTAAATCAAATTGAACATGTTTCATTATTTATTTGAGGCTAAATTGATTTTATTGATGTATTATATTAAGTTAAAATAAGTGTTCATTCAGTATTGTTGTAATTGTCATTATTACAAATAAATAAAGAAATGTAAAAAAACCGGCCGATTAATCGGTATCGGCTTTTTTGGTCCTCCAATAATTGGTATCGGCGTTGAAAAATCATAATCGGTCGACCTCTAGAGAGGACCAGTTGAAAATAGTTTCTTTAACCCAAAATAACATCATTTGTTTTTCCTTAATAATGTGTTCATTATTAATTGACATTAAGCTATACATTTACAAATGTTAATTGAAGGGTAAGAAGTGAAATCCAGATTTAGGGAGACAGTGTGACATCTCCCTAGCCTACAGTGTATCAGGGGTGTATCCACTGGAAACCAAACGGAAGCAAACAGGCCGAAACAGGGAGGTATCTACTTGACAAAAACTAATTTTAGTTGCAAAATGTTTTGCAACAGTCTTCTACGATGTGCACACATGAAATACACCCCAGTCCTTGAGATGAGATATGGATAGAATGTAAGTGTGGAGTCATGTTCCCATGTGGCACCCCGCTAGACACGACACTCAACTCGGTGACATTAACAGTAAATACCAGTCAACAAACACTGCAATTAGCAAGAAGCTTAATTATGCCCTCCTCATATTAAGTGTGATTATGCCTAATTAATATCAACCTTACAGTTGGCCTAATGACGCTGTGCTAACAGATAAGCTCTCTCTCTCTAAATATAATTAACACTTCCCTTCTTTTTTTAAATATTTTGCCAGACAGACAGTGAGTTTCACGAGACCATTAACACCTAAACGTCATGATTATGAGGCATTAAAGAGTGCGTAAATGAGCAGTTCATGTTAAATGCCCCATCCACTAGTCGTCAGTGTCACGCCTCCCGGGCTCCACAGCATTACGCACTCCTGCCACCATCATTACACACACCTGCTTCCCTCGTCACATGCATCAGCGATCACCTGGACTCAATCACCTGTTATTTCCTTCCCTATATCTGTCTGTCTCCCAGCTCTGTTCCCCGCTTCCGCATTAACGTTCGTATGCCGTTTTGTCACCCGTGTGCTGACGCTGTTCCTGTCTTGTTCCTTCTCTGTTTCTCATTAAATGTTTGACTCCCCGTACCTGCTTCTCGACTTCAGCGGCGGTCTTTGCAGAATGCGGAAGCCATCAAACGGAGCATCGGGGAGTGCTGGCTTTTCGGTTGGTGGTGATACCGGGTCCAGGGGCCGCCACCGATGGAACCAGGTGTGCCTAAGCCAGCTCGTCGGAATTCCACACCCTAGCTGGCTCGAGAGGTTTCCTTGCCCTGATTGGCTCGGCAGGCGCCCATCCCACGTCAAGCCTCAGCCGGATCGTCAGACTCCTATGCCTCAGCCGGCTCGCCAGGCTCACACGCCTCTGCCGGGATTTTACGCCCAGCCGGCTTGCCCAGCGCCCGTGCCAAGGCCGGCCCGTCAGGCTCACCCAGGTGGGATGCCGGGTGTTGCCCCCTAGGGGAGGGGGTACTGTCACACCTGCTCCCCAGCATTATGCACTCTTGCCACCATCATTACGCACACCTGCTTCACTCGTCACGTGCATCAGCGATCATTTGGACTCACCTGGACTCAATCACCTGTTATTTCCTTCTCCTGTCCAGACAGATATGTCTGTCAAATAATGTTATATCAACTGTAGCTTTGATTGGACTGATCATGTCAACATCATACTGTAATGACCTGACTAGATCATAAAGGAACAATTGTCCAGACAGAGGATGGAGTTTACGAATTGGTGGTTTATTAACCCAACTTTACACAGGCTACTGTTTGGCCGTAGCCCACGCCAAATAAATGAAAGATACCCCACAAACCAACCGTGACCTTCTCTTGTGATGGCCAGATGTAAGAGAAAGAACAATGGCTAAACCTGGTCATAACTTCCAATGCTCCATCCCCCTACCCAACCCCCCTCCACGCCACTCCGCCAACCACCAGGATGCCCGGCATCAGAACATTCCAGGCATTCCCGTGATTGGCAGATAGCAGGTTGATTGGCATGTCGGACCCCGCGAACACTGGTAAGTACGACACAACTCACTAATAGCCTAACACATAACACACAGCTGTCTGTGCGGGTCGCTACAATACTTTCAAAATCTTAGCTAGACAAGTAGTCATCATCATGACTCGACAATCTACTGGCAAATCCTTTTCAATCCTTGTCATATGAAGATAAATTATAGATGAAATGTATCGGTGCTCATCGGCCATTGGACCTAAACATTACACAACAAGTTGGAAATTGCATATTCAACAATGAGGGGTTTGGAAGGAATCAGTAGCTAACTATGTGTTATGTGAGCATCGCAAAGCAATCACTATTTTGCTTCCCCTGCCTACTATTTGGTGGAGAGGGTGTGTGGTCCAAGTCTGGGTATAAGGATATAAAACATCTGTCTGAAAGGGTCTCTTTGGAAGTACCTGGGTTGGTTGGTGCACATCTACTGACCCGTATGGTGGATGGAGTGAAGAAGTTCGTGAGATACTTTGTGAGATACTCAGTAAGAGCTTTCGTGCCCAAGCCCGTCCAATATGACAAATTAAAAAGATTTGGTAATGTGTCAAGTGATGCAGATGGGAAGAAATTAATATGCCAGCTGAGGTTAAATACTTAAATTGTGGTGCTGAACATGCGCCTGAATTCCTGGAGTGCCCTGTTAGGGTGAACGAGACAGGTGGCAAGAATAAGGGCTGTCTAGTGTTTCTCCTATCTGGAGGTGGTGAGAAGAGTTGAAGTGGCATTGAAGAAGGGTAGTAGAGCCACCAGTGAATGTTTCTCGCCAACTGACTGATCCTGACATATTGCATGTGAAAAAGGTGGCCTTTGTATAATTTATTGCAGTGGTCAAAAACTGCACAGCACAGGCAAAGAAATCGAAGAAAATTGACATTGTGAGTGCCTGCTGAATGCTTTTTGTGACTCCGTGATTTCACAGCCGAGGCCGCTGAGCCTGTGTAGGGATGTGATTTGGGTTGGACTGTGACTGAAGGAGTGGGATTTGTTTTGATTAGTCTATTTTAGCATGTTGTATGATGTTGTCACCCCCCCTCGTTTCCCGCAATTGATTGTGTAGTTATTTATTTTAAACCCCCCAAAAATCCATTTAAATTACAGGTTGTAATGCAACAAAATAGGAAAAACGCCAAGGGGGATGAATACTTTTGCAAGGCACTGTACAACTCCGACAGATACCAAACTTTGACACAGACAGGCGAGGAGTTCCAAGGACTAAACAGCCAACAAACTTAATGAAAGTGAGTCTAGCAAACGTTCGTGTACACTTCACTCAGAAGTTATAGATCAATGAAATGCAACAATACTGAATTCTTGAAGTGAAAAGTTGACATTGATTTAGCGTAGGCTACCGCCATTCATCGTCATACATTTTCTGTCGGTCGAGTAGGCCTATATCCTACACTGACAAACTAATGTTGCAATACATGGTAAAGGAATTAAATGGTGTAATGATAGCTA
The DNA here is from genome assembly GCF_901001165.1 of Salmo trutta. NCBI lineage: Eukaryota > Metazoa > Chordata > Actinopteri > Salmoniformes > Salmonidae > Salmo > Salmo trutta. The sequence goes on from NC_042958.1 coordinate 74,366,101, forward strand.
TTATTGTAAGATTATATGGAATGTAGATTCAACAGAAATTAAGTTTAAATACAAAGTTTAAACATAAATTTAACATGAACAAAGCGCTCTCAAATGGTGGGAGTTTGGAGAGCACATGGAGAGACGCGCCTAGGGCGTTGTTGCCACACTGAGGAATATAAGGAATATCTACAGTGCCTTCAGAAAGTATTCATACCCCTTGACTTATTCCACATTTTGTTATTGCTACTACACAGTATGCAAGGGCACCCTCCACGAGAGGGTTGTATAGATATAAGTGGCAGGTGTTCAAGCTTTGGTGCCAAAATAAAGGAATTGTTCCTTTTCAGCGCTTTCTGGTGGACATTTTCAGGCTTTTTGAGCAGGGTAGTTCATTCTCTACTCTGAAGGTGCCTTCAGAAAGTATTTCTTTGCCCCCTGACTTATTCCACATTTTGAAAAAAAAGAATATTCTCACCCATCTACACACAATACCCCATAATGACAAAGTGAAAACATGTTTTTAGACATTTTTGCAAATGTTTTTAAACTTGAATACAGAAATATCTCAGAGTCAATACTTTGTTATAAGCACCTTTGGCAGTGATTAAAGCTGCGAGTCTTTCTGGGTATGTCTCTAGGATTTTGCCTGTGCTTAGCTCCATTCTGTTTCTTTTTTATCCTGAAAAACTCTGCAGTCCTTACGATTACAAGCATACCAGTAACATGATGCAGCAATCACTATGCTTGAAAATATGGAGAGTGGTACTCAGTAATGTGTTGTATTGGATTTTCCCCAAACATAACACTTTCTATTCAGGACAAAAGTTTGCTTTGTCACATTTTTTGGAGTATTACTTTAGTGCCTTGTTGCCAACAGGATGCATGTTTTGGTATATTTGTATTCCATACAGGAGTCATCCTTTTCACTCTGTCAATTAGGTTAGTATTGTGGAGTAGCTACAATGTTGTTGATCCATCCTCAGGTTTCTCCTATCACAGCCATTAAACTCTGTAACAGTTTTAAAGTCACCCTGAGCGGTTTCTTTCCTCTCCGTCAACTGAGTTAGGAAGGATGCCTGTATCTTTGTAGTGACTGGGTGTATTGATACACCATCCAAATGTAGTTAATAACTTCAACATGCTCAAAGGGACATTCAGTGTCTTCTATTATACTTTTTACCCATCTACCAATAGGTGCCCTTAAATGCGAGGCGTTCCAAAACCTCCCTGGTCTTTGTGGTTGAGTCTGTTTGAAATTCACTGCTCGACTGAGGGACCTTACAGAGAATTGTATATGTGGAGTACATAGATGAGGTAGTCATTCAAAAATCCTGTTAAACACTATTATCCATGCAACTTATTATGTGACTTGTTAAGAACATTTTTACTCCTGAACTTAGTTAGGCTTGCCATAACAAAGGGGTTGAATATTTTATTGACATTTCAGCCTTTGATTTTTTTTATTCATTTGTAAAAAATTTAGAAAACCATAATTCCAATTTGACATTATGGGGTATTGTGTGTAGGCCAGTGACAAAAAAAATCTAATTGGAATACATTTTAAATTCAGCCTGTAACACAACAAAATGTTGAAAAAGTGAAGGGGTGGGAATAATTTCTGAATGCATGGCAGCTATGCGTGTCATGTGGGAATTGATGGTGCCACACCAAGGGTTTTTAAAAGGTACGCGCTGTCTCAGGCCAGTTTCTAAACCTATTCCGCCCACTTGGGATTAGGCTTTGGATGTGCTGTGTGAGGCCCCCTTTTGAACCGATGGACTATGTGGATCTGAAGTTCCTCTCCTACAAGACCGCCCTGCCTATTGCTTTGGTCTCAGCTAAACACGTTGGAGATCTCCACCCGTTATCCATTCACCCCTCCTGTATGAAGTTCGCCATGGCAACTCTAAGGTGACGTTGCGTCCTACAGGTCAATTGCTTTTGAGATTTTCCATTTTTGCTTCCTCCGTTTGCTTCTGAGGAGCAGTGGAAGTTACATGCCCTGTGTCCGGTACGAGTGTTACGCATGTACATTGAGTGGACCAGGGGTTTCCATTTGTGTGACATACTTTCCCACTAAGCATTTACCGACAGCAACGTCTTTTTTGGGCCTGTGAGGACCGGCCGTAATTTTTGGGGACGTACATTTTTGGTCCGATCCGGACCAAATATGAACCAATCATAGATGTCTATGTTTGGTTCAGATTTGTCCGGTCTGGACCGGCCTATATTCCAACATCCACAGATGTCCGGAATTAAACTATACTGTACTGTACTCTAGTGTACTGTAGTCTATTCTATTAAATAAACTACTGTACTAAACTGTGCCTTACGGTACTGTGACGTTCAAACTTGTGAAACAGCCTAGTCATCTATGATTCGTTCTAATCCAGAGTGATTTACAGTCAGTGCATTCAACTAAGGTACATAAACAACAACATATCACAGCCATAGAAACCCCCCAAATATTCTGTAACCGTTACTGAAAATGTTATTGGAGTGGTCTGTTGGTTTATTCTGTAGGTTGGACTACTTTGAACATCATTGCTGCCAGTTTTAGAGCTTTTGAAAAAGCTAACATACAGTGGGGAGAAGAAGTATTTGATACACTGCCGATTTTGCAGGTTTTCCTACTTACAAAGCATGTAGAGGTCTGTAATTTTTATCATAGGTACACTTCAACTATGAGAGACGGAATCTAAAACAAAAATCTAGAAAATCGCATTTTATGATTTTTAAGTAATTCATTTACATTTTATTGCATGACATAAGTATTTGATACATTAATATTTGGTAATTGTTTGCAATTACAGAGATCATACGTTTCCTGTAGTTCTTGACCAGGTTTGCACACACTGCAGCAGGGATTTTGGCCCACTCCTCCCACACCTCTACATGCTTTGTAAGTAGGAAAACCTGCAAAATCGGCAGTGTATCAAATACTTGTTCTCCCCACTGTAAGTGCATGTGACAGATGGGAGCAATGATAAATATTCTGTTGGACTCTTCAGTTGGCTCCTCTTTCCTGTATTAAGAGGCTTGAACAAGAGCAGTACTGAATTGAAGGAATGAATCCATGCCTCGGGTTTATCACATTTGGAAGGCGGGGCTTTGTGTTCATTGGCCATGTCAGGCGTGATTCTAATGTTCTTCAGTAGAGTGCCCCTGAGTGCAAATTCCCCATAGATGTGTTGTGCCTCATTTCCCTCTTTCAGGGAACAGTAGTTATAGTCATAAATGTACATTTTCCCTCTAGAAAATTAGCATTTTCTTAAAACACACACACACTGAGTGTGTCCTATGTGTGTGTATGTTGCAGTGTGGAGCAGGAGCAGGCAATGTTGTGGAGTGTGGATTTCGGTGGCAGGATGACGGTGGCCAAGCTTCTCCTATCCTTCTTCATCCTAAACTCCTTTTGCGAAGGTGAGTCCCCACTACTTACTACTTACTCTCCATGTTATCCCTCTCTCATTCACTCTCTCATATCCTTCCATCCAATCACATTTCACTCCTACATTCCCTTTGTTCTCCTCCATCTCCTCTCTTTTATACTTAAACTCTTCTCTGAACCCAATTTTTCCCTCCCTTATAATTATTTTTGTTTTGTTTTACATATCAATCGCTAATCCCTCTTATCACTTCTTGTCTCTTTAGTCTAGCTTTCTTCATCTACACCTGATGATCCATCTTGAACAATTTGTCTGCCTGGACTTTAACAAAGCAAATTTGAGAAAAACGCTACCGAAGTTCTAACAACACATTGTCTCTAGAACTTGCGATTCAAAAACTCTCGCTAGTTTGAAGAACCTCAAATAAAAAAATACAAATGTATTTTATAACACTTCTTTGGTTACTACATGATTCCATGTGTGTTATTTCATAGTTTTGATGTCTTCACTATATTTCTACAATGTAGAAAATAGTTAAAATAAAGAAAAACCCTTGAATGAGTAGGTGTGTCCAAACCTCTGACTGGTAATATAGGTAGCAGTCATTCAAATCAAATCACATGGTTAGCAGATGTTAATGTGAGGGTAGCGAAATGTTTGTGCTTCTTGTTCCGACAGTGCAGTAATATCTAACAAGTAATCAAACAATTCAACAACAACTACCTAATACACACAAATTTAAAGGGATGCAATAACAATATGTACAGTTGAAGTCGGAAGTTTACATACACTTAGGTTGGAGTCAAAAACTTGTTTTTCAACCACTCCACAAATTTCTTGTTAAACTATAGTTTTGGCAAGTCGGTTAGGACATCTACTTTGTGCATGACAAGTCATTTTTCCAACAATTGTTTACAGACAGATTATTTCACTTATAATTCACTGTATCACAATTCCAGTGGGTCAGAAGTTTACATACACTAAGTTGACTGTGCCTTTAAACAGCTTGGAAAATATCAGAAAATGATGTCATGGCTTTAGAAGCTTCTGATAGGCTAATTGACATAATTTGAGTCAATTGGAGGTGTACCTGTGGATGTATTTGAAGGCCTACCTTCAAACTCAGTGCCTCTTTGCTTGACATCATGGGAAAATTAAAAGAAATCAGCCAAGACCTCAGAAGAAAAATTGTAGACCTCCACAAGTCTGGTTCATTCTTGGGAGCAATTTCCAAACCCCTGAAGGTACCACGTTCATCTGTACAAACAATAGTACGCAAGTATAAACACCATGTGATCACACAGCCGGCATACCGCTCAGGAAGGAGACGCGTTCTGTCTCCTAGAGATGAACGTACTTTGGTGCAAAAAGTGCAAATCAATCCTAGAACAACAGCAAAGGACCTTGTGAAGATGCTGGAGGAAACAGGTACAAAGTATATATATCCACAGTAAAATGAGTCCTATATCAACATAACCTAAAAGACCGGTCAGCAAGGAAGAAGCCACTGAGCGGCTTCTTCCCAAACGTGAAGCACGCGGTTGGCAGCATCATGTTGTGGGGGTGTGTTGCTGCAGGGGGGACTATTGCGCTTCACAAAATAGATTGCGTCATGAGGAAGGGAAATTATGTGGATATATTAAAGCAACATCTCAAGACATCAGTCAGGAAGTTAAAGCATGGTTGCAAATGGACAATGACCACAAGCATACTTCCAAAGTTGTGGCAAAATGGCTTAAGAACAACAAAGTCAAGGTATTGGAGTGGCCATCACAAAGCCCTGACCTCAAACCTATAGAAAATTTGTGGGCAGAACTGAAAAAGCGTGTGCGAGCAAGGAGGCCTACAAACCTGACTCAGTTACACCAGCTCTGTCAGGAGCAATGGGCCAAAATTCACCCAACTTATTGTGGGAGTCTCCCCAAAATATTTGACCCAAGTTAAACAATTTAAAAGGCAATGCTACCAAATACTAATTGAGTGTATGTAAACTTCTGACCCACTAGGAATGTGATGAAAGAAATACAATTTGAAATAAATCATTCTCACTACTATTATTCTGACATTTCACATTCTTAAAATAAATAGGTTATCCTAACTGACCTAAGACAGGGAATTTTTACTAGGATTAAATGTCAGGAATTGGGTTTAAATGTATTTGGCTAAGGTGTATGTAAACTTCCGACTTCAACTGTACATATACATATATGGATGAGCGTTGGCCGAGCGGCATAGCCAAGATGTAATAGATGGTATAAGATACAATATATACATATGAGATGATCAATGTAAGATATGTAATCATTGTTAAAGTGTCATTATTTAACGTGAGTAGTGATCCATTTATTAAAGAGGTCAATGATTTGAGTCTGTATGTAGGAAGCAGCCTCTGAGTTGGTGATTGCTGTTTAACAGTCTGAGGGCCTTTAGATAGAAGATGTTTTTCAGTCTCTCGGTCCCAGCTTTGATGCACCTGTACTGACCTCGCCTTCTGGATGGTAGCAGGGTGAACAGGCAGTGGCTCGGGTGGTTGTTGTCCTCAATGAACTTTTTGGCTGTCCCCCCGGTGATGCGTTGTGAAGACCCCACCACCCTCTGTAGAGCCTTGCGGTTGAGGGTAGTGCTGTTGCTGTACCAGGCCCGTACAGCTCGACAGGATGCTCTCAATTGTGCATCTGTAAAAGTTTGTCATGTTTTTAGGTGACAAGACAAATTTCTTCAGCATCCTGAGGTTGAAGAGGAGCTGGTGCACCTTCTTCACCACACACTGTCTGTGTGGGTGGACCATTTAAGTTTGTCTGTGATGTGCACGGCGAGGAACTTAAAACTTTCAACCTTCTCCACTACTGTCCCGTCGATGTTGTGTAAATGCGGTGGTTCGCGCTTTCAATTTTGCACGAAAGCCGCCATCTGTTCATGCTTTCTGCACTTCCTTATAAACTCATTCACAGAGTCAGCGTATAAATCGATGTTATTCTCTGAAGCTGCCTGGAACATTTCCCAGTCCGCGTGATCAAATGTTTTTTGAAATGTGGATTCCGATTGGTCAGACCAGCGTTGAATTGTTCTAGTCACAGGTACAACCTGTTTGAGTTTCTGCCTATAGGATGGCAGGAGCAAAATGGAGTCGTGGTCAGATTTGCCGAAGAGGGGGGGAAGGGGGGGGCCTTGTATGCATCAGGGAAGTTAGAGTAGCGGCAAGTGTATTGTCCGCACGAGTGCCGCAATCGATATATTGACCGAATTTAGGTAGCCTTGTTCTCATATTTGCTTTGTTAAAATCGTAGATGTACGCAAGCACGCACATGCACATATCCGTATTCCTGCAGTGTATGCCTATGCCTCCAGGTACTTAAACATTTATTATTTCACATTTCTCACATCTGTATAGGGATATCATAAGACCCTATAGTGCCTAACCTAATCCCACTCTTCTCCTCTCTTTCTCTCCTCTTCCACAGCCTCCAACCAGCCTCCACGCTTCCAGAACTACTTTTTCCACTCCTATCTTCTCATCTACGAGAACACACCAGTCGGTGAGTCTTAGTGTGTGTGACCATCTTTGATTTGTGTGTCAATTCAGCAGACAGTCCAGTTTTCATTTGTGATTTACAGAGATAGGGAGGACCAGAGCGATATAGAACATTAAAGAGTCACTGGTTCAGGTGTGAATTCCACTCCTTTAGAGAATGAAAAGGAAAGAATAGATGTGACAAAGACATGAAGAGATTATGCGAAGTGAGGAGTGTCTGTGGAATGACAGTTTTTACACCGTGTAAAATATCACGGTATCAGTGTGGGGCAGTTTTGATGTCAATATAATATTGTTGTTGAGATAAGTATTTACGTTACATTGAATATTGATTATTTCACAGATTTTTGTACGGTTTGGATGTCAGTTTTAAGGTCAGAATTATTATTAGAGTTGATGTTAAAAGGTTCAATGCAACCGTTTGTATCTCAATATCGACTTATTTCTGGGTAACAATTAAGTATCTTGCTGTGATTGTTTTCAATAAAAATGGTCAAAAACATTGGATGAGAAGCGTGCCCAGAGTAAACTGCCAGAAGCTAGGATATGCATATAATTGGTAGATTTGGATAGAAAACACTCTAAAACTGTTAAAAGTTTCCAAAACTGTTAAAATAATGTCTGTGAGTATAACAGAACTGATATGGCAGTCGAAAACCTGAGGAAAATCCATCCAGGAAGTGGGATTTTTTTATGTGGGTATTTTCAATTGAATGCCTATAGAGTATCTAATGGGTTAGGACCCCGATTGCAGTTCCTATGGCTTCCACTAGATGTCAACAGTGTTTAGACATTGTTTCAGGCTTGTTTCCTGAAAAATGAAGAAGAATGAGACCTTTCTCTCAGTGGACTGTAGAATCATGCAGTGCTGGTATTGCGCGTGACCGAGTGTGCGCCCTACGTTGTTTTTCCTTTCTATTGAATACGCTCTTGTCCGGTTGAAATATTTCGATTATTTCGACAATTGACAACCTGAGGATTAATTATAAACATTGTTTGACATGTTTCAACGAACTTTACTGGTACTATTACAATGTATTCATCTGCATGTTTTGACCGCCTTTGAGCCAGTGGATTACTGAACAAAACGCGCCAACAAAGTGGAGTTTTTGGGAAAAAAGAGGGACTTTATCAAACAAAAAAACATTTATTGTGTATCTGGGACTCTTGTGACTGTAACCATATGAAGATCTTCAAAGTTAAGTGATTAATTTTATCGCTATTTCTGACTTTTGTAATTCCTTCCTTCCTTACTTGGTTGTAAAATGTTTGTATGCTTTTGTAAGCGGGGCGCTGTCCTCAGATAATCGCATGGTATGCTTTCGCCGTAAAGCCTTTTTGAAATCTGACAAAGCGGCTGGATTAACAAGAAGTTAATCTTTAAGCCGATGTATAACACTTGTATTTTTTATGAATGTTTATTATGACTATTTCTGTATTTTGAATTTGGCGCTCTGCAATTTCACCGGATGTTGTTGAGGTGGGTCTCTCGTGGAACGCCTGCGCCAGAAAGGTTAAAGCCTAATGTTAGCTAGCTGACATTGAATGTAGTTGGTTAGCTCTTCAGCTACAATAGCTTGCAAAAGTATTTACACTCTTGGCATTTTTCCTATTTTGTTGCCTTACAACCTGGAGTTAAATTAGATTTTTTGGGGGTTTATATCACTTGATTTACACAACATGCCTACCACTTTGAAGATACAAAATATGTTTTATTGTGAAACAAACAAGAAATATAACAAAAAACAGAACTTGAGCGTGCATAACTATTAACCCCCCCAAAGTCAATAATTTGTAGAGCCACCTTTTGCAGAAATTACAGCTGCAAGTCTCTAGGGGTATGTCTCTATCAGCGTGGCACATCTAGCCACTGGGATTTTTGCCCATTCTTCAAGGCAAAACTGCTCCAGCTCCTTCAAGTTGGATGGGTTCCGCTGGTGTACAGTAATCTTTAACTCAATTGGAGTTGAGGTCTGGGCTTTGACTAGGCCATTCCAAAACATTTAAATGTTTCCCTTTAAATCACTCGAGTGTTGCTTTAGCAGTATGCTTAGGGTCATTGGCCTGCTGGAAGGTGAACCTCCCACCCAGCCTCAAATCTCTGGCAGACTGAAACAGGTTTCCCTCAAGAATTCCCCTGTATTTAGCACCATACATCATTCCTTCAATTCTGACCAGTTTCCCAGTTGCTGCTGATGAAAAACATCCCCACAGCATGATACTGCCACCACCATGCTTCACTGTTGGGATGCTGTTCTGGGGGTGATGAGAAGTGTTGGATTTGCGCCAGACATAGCCTTTTCCTTGATGGCCAAAAAGCTCAATTTTAGTCTCATCTGACCAGAGTACCTTCTTCCATATATTTGGGGAGTCTTCCACATGCCTTTTGGCAAACACCAAATGTGTTCGCTTATTTTTTTCTTTAACCTCTCTGGGCCAGTGGGACGTTTGCATCCCACCCTAGTCAACAGCCAGTGGAATCGCGTGGCGCGAAATACAAATACCTCAAAAATGCTATAACTTCAATTTCTAAAACATATGACTATTTTACACCATTTGAAAGATAAGACTCTCGTTAATCTAACCACATTGTCCGATTTCAAAAAGGCTTTACAGCGAAAACAAAACATTAGATTATGTCAGGAGAGTACCCTGCCAAAAATAATCACACAGCCATTTTCAAAGCAAGCATATATATCACAAAAACCAAAACCACAGCTAAATGCAGCACTAACCTTTGATGATCTTCATCAGATGACACTCCTAGGACATTGTTATACAATACATGCATGTTTTGTTTAATCAAGTTCATATTTATATCAAAAAACAGCTTTTTACATTAGCATGTGATGTTCAGAACTAGCATACCCACCGAAAACTTCCGGTGAATTTACTAAATTACTCATGATAAACGTTGACAAAATACATAAGAATTATTTTAAGAATTATAGATACAGAACTCCTTTATGCAATCGCTATGTCAGATTTTAAAATAGCTTTTCGGCGAAAGCACATTTTACAATATTCTGAGTAGATAGCTCGGCCATCACAGGCTAGCTAATTTGACACCCACCAAGTTTGGAGCAACCTAAACTCAGAATTACTATAAGAAAAATTGGATTACCTTTGCTGTTCTTCGTCAGAATGCACTCCCAGGCTTTCGTTGTAAAGCCTTTTTGAAATCGGGCAGTGTGGTTAGATTAACGAGAGTCTTGTCTTTAAAATGGTGTAAAATAGTCATATGTTTGAGAAATTGAAGTAATAGCATTTCTAAGGTATTTGAATAACGCGCCACAGGATTCCACTGGCTGTTACGTAGTTGGGACGATTTCACCTACCTGTACTTTGCCCAGAGACAGGAGACACGTCATTCCGCTTTCTGAATGCTTTAGAGAGCCAATGGAAGCCTTAGAAAGTGTCACGTAACAGCACAGATGCTGTAATGTTGATAGAGATGCAACAGAAGGATAACAAATTGTCAGACAGGGCACTTCCTGCATGGAATCTTCTCAGGTTTTGGCCTGCTATATGACTTCTGTTATACTCACAGACACCATTCAAACAGTTTTAGAAACTTTAGAGTGTTTTCTATCCAAATCTATATTCTCGTTTCTCGGCAAGAGTAGTAACCTGTTTAAATCGGGTACGTTTTTTTTTTATCCGGCCGTGAAAATACTGCCCCCTAGCCCCAACAGGTTAAGCAATGGCTTTGTTCTTGCCACTCTTCTGTAAAGCCCAGCTCTGTGGAGTGTACGGGTTAAAGTGGTTCTATTGACAGATAATCCAATCTCCGCTGTGGAGCTTTGCAGCTCCTTCAGGCTTATCTTTGGTCTCTTTGTTGCCTCTCTGACTAATGCCCTCCTTGCCTGGTCCGTGAGTTTTGGTGGGCGGCCCTCTCTTGGCAGGTTTGTTGTGGTGCCATATTCTTTCCATTTTTTAATAATGGATTTAATGTTGCTCGGTGGGATGTTCAAAGTTTCTGATATTTTTTTAGAACCGAACCCTGATCTGTATTTCTCCACAACTTAGTCCCTGAGCTGTTTGGAGAGCTTGGTGTCATGGTGCCGCTTGCTTGGTGGTGCCCCTTGGTTAGTGGTGTTGCTCTCGGGCCTTTCAGAACAGGTGTATATATACTGAGATCATGTGACACTTAGATTGCACACAGGCAGACTTTTTTTAACTAATTATGTGACTTCTGAAGGTAATTGGTTGCACCAGATCTTATTTAGGGGCATCATAGCAAAGGGGGTGAATAGATATGCACGCACCACTTTTCCATTTAAAAAAAAAAATAATTTAAAAAAAAAGATGTAGTTTTTTTCATTTCACTTCACCAATTTGGACTATTTTGTGTATGTCCATTACATGAAATCCAAATGAAATCAATTTAAATTACAGGTTGTAATGCAACAAAATAGGAAAAATGCCAAGGGGGATGAATACTTTTGCAAGGCACTGGTACCTGCAGATTCATACTACAGCTATGACAATCCTTCTATTGGTAGTAGTATGAGTTGGGATTTTGCTGGTTTATTGTTTAGCTAGCTAGCTACATGTCTAAACAAAGGACTCCACTTCACCAGATGATTCTCCAGGTGTTTCTGGGGGGTGATTACGGCCATCTATTGTATTTCATGAACATGTGTACATGTCTAGACAATAGTGACCTATCCACTTTGCTAGATGTGGCTGGGTTTTTTTATAGCATTTTCTTCACATGACCCATCAATTTAGACAAGTTTGTCATGTAAGCTTCATCTAACCATTATAAAAGTTTTCTATCTGGGCACATTCTGTTTTTGATATTGCTACTATGCAAGTAACCATTTCACTGTACCGTTGAACATTTTGAACCCAGTTTCCTGTGCATGTGACAAGTAAACTTAGATTTTATTTGATATAGTGTGTGTGTTTACCAGAGATGGAAATGTGAAGAACAAGATGACCTGCACCAAAGTCAGATTAGGATATAGGCCAAGGACTAGATAAAGTGTATTTTTACCTGGAGTTTTTCCTTATTGTAGGCTACTACTTTTACCACTTTTAGTTTTGAAATCTTTGGTTGTTTACTAAACTACTCACTCTGTTTAGCTCATGGCCTCACATGTGAAATCTTAGCCCCACCCATCTCTAAGGCTTAAGAGGGTGTGAACGATGCTGAATGGGTGTAGACAAAGAAGAGCTCTCCAGTAGGTCTACCAATATATTCAAGGAACATTTTCTCAAAAGTGGGGTTACAAGTTTATCAACTTTCAAAGCAGATTTAGTTTCCCATTGTTCCTCAACTGTAGTGTATGATATACAGTTTTGTAGCTCTGAGTCTCTACTTTTATCCAATGTAAAAATAAATCTAATTTGCTACATTTGTCTCCCAGTGTCTGTTGGAAAGCAGATTGAACCAGGTTTTCCTCAAGGATTTTGCCTGTGCTTAGCTCTATTCCATTTCTTTCTTATTTTTTTCCTTTTTTTGTGGTACTTTTTTACCCCTTTTCTCCCCAATTTTGTGATATCCAATTGGTAGTTACAGTCTTGACCCATCACTGAACTCTGTGGTGGTTAATTTCTGTATTATCAAATGAGGAGAGACAAACTTATCACACAAGTCAGAGTTATACTTAAACTAAATCTTTAATAGTGAGAGCTTTGCAATTGCGATGGCTTATCGACGAATCACCTTCTCTTTGATGATTCGTTGAGAGCCATAACACAAAGGCTACTGAGATCTTTTATAGCAAAGATCCACCCCCTAGTCGACATAACAAACCACAGATGTTTTGAACGGGTCACAAGGTGAGACTTTTTAAATGAGAAAGGAGAATCCCGTAGCCAGATAGCATTTGCTATAAATTCTAGTTCAGTTTGGCCCCTAAGACGAGGTTCCAATCTCGTTCCTGGTACTTCATAGCACAAAAACACCAACGCATCCAATGGCATAAATCAATTGTCAACTCCAGATACTCCCATCTCAAGTAAAACCCCTTCTTGACCCCACTCCTGGACAAGCTCACTGAGGGGAGTGAGCCTCTAGGTCATACACTGTCCCAGGATAAGTGCAACATCAGAGATGACATACAATGGTTCCAGACACTACCACACACATCCCCCAATGCCAAAGGAGGGAATGACTGGCGCACAGACATTGTGGAGACAAGTAATTGGTTCCCCATTATTCACACCATCCCTTCACATGGTTTAAGAATAGGTAAAGACACATTCACATATGAAGACAATGTTCCCTCCTGTCCTCTTCCCTTTCTGTTATTCTGCATAGCACCAGGGACATCTGACCTCTCCCCTCTCTGGGCCCCAGGTGACTGAGCCCCAGCTGAGGGAAGAAGTGCAACTGCCAACATCAGAGTCCGAAGGGATACATTCTAATAACAAGCATATCACATAAGCATATTATGCAGACAAGACATCTTAATTATCTATGTTACCCAACTAATTCTGATTCTTCCGCCACAACTCCCGTACGGACTCGGGAGAGGTGAAGGTCGAGAGCCATGCGTCCTCCGAAACACAACCCCACCACTGCTCGCTTAACCCAGAAGCCAACAGCACCAATGTGTCGGAGGAAACACCGTCCAGCTGGTGAGCGAAGTCAGCGTGCATGCACTCGGCCACCACTAGGAGTCACTAGAGGGCAATGGGACAAGGACATACTAGCCGGCCAAAGCCTCCAATAACCTGGAGACTCTGGGCCAATTGTGTGCCTCCTCATGGGTCTCCCGGCTGCGACACAGCCCAGGATCGAACCCCGGATCTGTAGTGACGCCTCTAGCACTGCGATGTAGTGCCTTAGACCACTGCGCCACTCAGTAGGCCCTTTTCCGTTTCTTTTTATTCAAAAAAACTCCCTAGTCCTTGCCAATGACAAGCATACCCATAACATGATGCAGCCACCACCATGCTTGAAAATATGAATAGTGGTACTCACTCAGTGATGTGTTGTGTTGGATTTGCCCCAAACAGACAGTAACGCTTTGTATTTTGGACAAAAAAGTTAATTTCTTTGCACCATTTTTTGCAGTTTTCACTCTGTCTACTATTCTGGAGTAACTACAATGTTGTTGATCCATCCTCAGGCGTCTCCTATCACAGCCATTAAACTCTGTAACTGTTTTAAAGCCACCATGGGGAAATCCTTGAGTGGTTTCTCTGGCAACTGAGTTAGGAAGGATGCCTGTATCTTTGTAGTGACTGGGTGTATTGATACACCATCCAAAGTGTAATTAGTAACTTCACCATGCTCAAAGGGATATTCAATGTCTGCTTCTTTTTTTTACCCATCTGCCAATAGGTGTCCTTTGTGAGCCATTGGAAAATCTCCCTGGTCTTTGTGGTTGAATCTCACTGCTCGACTGAGGGACCTTACAATTATCTGTATGTGTTGGGTACAGAGATGAGGTAGTCATTCAAAAATCATGTTAAACACTGTTATTGCACACAAGTGGTGGTCAGTGCCTTTTCAGATGAGGGAGGACCATTTTTTTCATGAGCATGGCCTTATTGGATGACTGTCATTCATATTCCATTCACCCAGGTAAATGTAACAGTGATAGGTTTAGGCTACTACATGATACTAGAATTTTCCCTATTCCCATCATGAGGTTTCTACAACCTTGCCTATGAATGAAAGTTTACAACGTATGTGCACACAGGTCGAGAGACAAATTTGATGTGACAGAGAGTGACACATGGACAGACAGTGACATTCAATACCGCCTTGCACACTCTTGCCTGCATCTAGCTGACATTGGGTGTAATCATTAGTCCAACAGTTGCAAATGAGAGTTTCTATTGGACAAATTCAGATATGTTTATCCCTGTTTTGTTTGCTTCTGTTTAAGAAACTTTTATTCAGCAGAATCGGCGGACTGAATACACGCATAAACACAGTCCACAGTTTCCTAGCACTTCAATGCACAACACATCAGCTGTATGTGACCAGGCGAAAAAACCTTTCCAAGCCAAACCATGTCATAACCGCTACACACAGACTACATCATTGTCACCATATTAGCTAAAGTAACGTCATAGTCAGCATAGTTAATAGAACTAACGTGTTAGTAAATCCGCTACACTTACAGTGTACTGGCGGGCCCCTGTGGCAATAAATTGGTCAAACCAAAAGCTTACCTTGACTTGGAAGAGTTCCAGTGTTGTGTTGGATGGTCATAGCCAGCTAGCTAACATAGCATCACTCTGTTTGAGCAAATGCAGCTAGCTAAACTAACGAGCTACATTTGCTAGCTAAGTAAGTGAAACTGAAAGTGAAAAAAAATCTCTGTCTCTATATTTCTCTCTTGCTTCTCCTTCATTTAGGAAGAAATTAATTTGTTCAACTATTTTCCTTCTCTCTCTTTGAGTCAACTACTCACCCCATTTTATGCACTGCAGTGCCAGCTAGCTGTAGCTTATGCTTTCAGCTTTTGCTTTCAGTTAATTCTCTGATCCTTTGATTGGGTGGACAACATGTCAGTTAATGCAGCAAGAGCTCTGATAGGTTGGAGGATGTCCTCCGGAAGTTGTCATAATTACTGTGTAAGTCTATGTTAGGGGTGAGAACCAAGAGCCTCCTAGGTTTTGTATTGAAGTCAATGTACTCAGAGGAGGACGGAAGCTAGCTGTCCTCTGGCTACACCATGGCGCTACCCTACTGAGTGCTTTTGAGGCTACTGTAGACATTTGCAAGATAGTGTGCTTTAATCAATTATTTGGTGACATGGTTATATTTAGCATAGTTTTATCTAAAAAGGCTAACTTTTTAAATGTTTTAAAATGTAAATTTTTATGAAATTCCCTGAGGAGGATGGTCCTCCCCTTCCTCCTCTGAGGAGCCACCACTGAGTCCGTGCAATTTATTATCTGATTTGTTAAGCAAGTTTTTACTCCTGAACGTTTTTAGACTTGCCATAACAAAGGGGTTGAATACTTATTGACTCAAGACATTTCAGCTTTTCATTTTTTGACATTATGCCAGTGACACAAAATCTGAATTGAATCCATTTTAAATTCAGGCTGTAACACAACACAATGTAGAAAATGTCCAAGGGGTGTGAATACTTTTTGAAGGCACTGTATAAGGAATAGGGTACCATTTGGGATGCAGACGATGATTTTTGACATTGCAATTTTTGGATGTCTGGCTTTTCACATCTAGCCAGGTCTCTCAAGAGGCTTTGAATTTAAAAAATATACACTGAACAAAAATATAACGCACCATGTAAAGTGTTGGTCCAATGTTTCATGAGCTGAAATAAAAGATCCAAGAAATTTTCCATACGCACAAAAGGCTTATTTCTCTAAAATGTTGTGCACAAATGTATTTACATCCCTGTTAGTGAACATTTGTCCTTTGCCAAGATAAACCATCCACTTTACAGGTGTGGCAAAACAAGAGGCTGATTAAACAGTATGACCATGACACAGGTGCACATTGTGTTAAGGACAATGCCAGGCCACTCTAAAATGTGCAGTTTTGACACACAACACAATGTGAAAGATGTCTCAAGTTTTGAGGGAATATGCAATTGGCCTGCAACTGTTAACTTGGTCAGGCCCAGAAGCTGGTGTGGACAAAATTGCAAGATTGTATAAAATAGAGGTCGACTGATTAATCGGAATGGCCGATTAATTAGGGCCGATTTCAAGTTTTCATAACAATCGTAAATTGGTATTTTTGGACGCCGATTTGGCATATATATATATATATATATATATATATTTTTTTTTTTTTTTTTTAAATAATTTTTTGTTATTTTTTAGACCTTTGTTTAACTAGGCAAATCGGTTAAGAACACATTCTTATTTTCAATGACGGCCTAGGAACGGTGGGTTAACTGCCTTGTTCAGGGGCAGAACGACAGATTTTTTTCCTTGTCAGCTCAGGGATTCAATCTTGCAACCTTACGGTTAACTAGTCCAACGCTCTAACCGCCTGCTTTACATTGCACTCCACGAGGTTACGCGAATGCAGTAAGAAGCCAAGGTAAGTTGCTAGCTAGCATTAAACTTATCTTATAAAAAACAATCAATCAATCATAATCACTAGTTAACTACACATGGTTGATGATATTACTAGTTTATCTAGCCAGTCCTGCGTTACATATAATCGCTTAGGTACACGTTGCTCCAACCATAAACATCAATGCCTTTCTTAAAATCAATACACAAGTATATATTTTTAAACCTGCATATTTAGTTAATATTGCCTGCTAACATTAATTTATTTTAACTAGGGAAAGTGTGTCACTTCTCTTGCAAACAGAGTCAGGGTATATGCAGCAGTTTGGGCCGCCTGTGAAGACTATTTCTTCCTAACAAAGACAGCCGACTTCGCCAAACGGGGGATGATATAACAAAATTGCATTTGCAAAAAAAGCACAATCGTTGCACGACTGTACTCAACCATAAACATCAATGCCTTTCTTATAATCAATACACAGAAGTATATATTTTTAAACCTGCATATTTAGCTAAAAGAAATCCAGGTTAGCAGGCAATATTAACCAGGTGAAATTGTGTCATTTTGCGTTCATTGCACGCAGAGTCAGTGTATATGCAACAGTTTGGGCCGCCTGGCTCGTTGCAAACTAATTTGCCAGAATTGTACGTATTTATAACATAACATTGAAGATTGTGCAATTTAACAGGAATAATGTTTTGTTTTCGAGATGATAGTTTCCGGATTCTACCATATTAATGACCTAAGGCTCGTATTTCTGTGTGTTATTATGTTATAATTAAGTCTATGATTTGATTGAGCAATCTGACTGAGCAGTGGTAGGCAGCTGCAGGCTCGTAAGCATTCATTCAAAATAGCACTTTCGTGCGTTTTGCCAGCAGCTCTTCGCAATGCTTGAAGCATTGCGCTGTTTATGACTTCAAGCCTGTCAACTCCCGAGATTAGGCTGGGGTAACCCATGTGAAATGGCTAGCTAGTTAGCGGGGTGCGCACTAATAGCGTTTCAAACGTCACTCGCTCTGAGACTTGGAGTAGTTGTTTCCCCTTCGTCTACGTGGGTAATGCTGCTTCAAGGGTGGCTGTTGTCGAAGTGCTCCTGGTTCAAGCCCAGGTAGGAGCGAGGAGAGGGACGGAAGCTATACTGTTACACTGGCAAGACTAAAGTGCCTATAAGAACATCCAATAGTCTAAGGTATATGAAATACAAATCGTATAGAGAAATAGTCCTATAATTAATATAATATCTACAACCTAAATCATCTTACCTGGGAATATTGAAGACTCATGTTAAAAGGAACCACCAGCTTTCATATGTTCTCATGTTCTGAGCAAGGAACTTAAACGTTAGCTTTTTTACATGGCACATATTGCACTTTTACTTTCTTCTCCAACACTTTGTTTTTGCGTTATTTAAACCAAATTGAACATGTTTCATTATTTATTTGAGGCTAAATTGATTTTATTGATGTATTATATTAAGTTAAAATAAGTGTTCATTCAGTATTGTTGTAATTGTCATTATTAAAAATAAATAAAAAAATCAGCTGATTAATCGGTATCGGGTATTTGCCCCCCCAATAATCGGTACCGGCATAATCGGTCGACCTCTAGTATAAAATATTCTGTTGGCTATTTGCGCAAGGGATAAGAAATAATCAGGTAGGCCTATTTTATGACATTATCAACCTGATCAGAGCATGACATTTTTTCCCCTTTCATGCTGAGTTGTTATCGAAAGACAGCAGGAAAGATTTTTTAAATAGGCTACTTGTTGTTCCTCAACATTGTCATTCTCAATGGATGTAAAAACAGACTTTGTTTACTTACTGTTTGAGGCGAAGAAAACATTACTTTGAGAAGCTGGTGATGGTGACTTAAGACAATCAGAAATAGTATCAGATCCCCTTTCATAAGCCTACATATGCGTGCAGGCCAGGTAGTCTAGGCCTACTTCTATGCGTAATCAGGTGCGTGTCCTTACT
This sequence comes from Salmo trutta, assembly GCF_901001165.1. NCBI lineage: Eukaryota > Metazoa > Chordata > Actinopteri > Salmoniformes > Salmonidae > Salmo > Salmo trutta. The sequence goes on from NC_042958.1 coordinate 74,384,953, forward strand.
CAATATTGACTGGAGCGCTCCATCATTAACCGAAACTTTTTTCTCACAAGTGTAGACTATGGTTGTGCGCACTGCAAACAATGTTTCCATTCCTACAATGACAACAATAAGACTGTAATACTAATATATTGAATGCATTAACAGAAATTAGGGTAACCAAATAAACATTGTAGATTAGAACTCAATACGAAGGAGATATGTCGCGCTGCATGAGGCAAATGGTGGTCACACTAGATACTGACTGGTTTTCTGATCCACGCCCTTATTTTTTTGTGACCAACAGATGCATATCTGTATTCCCAGTCATCTGAAATCCATAGATTAGGGTCTATTAATTCATTTTCAATTGACGGATTTCCTTATATGAACTGTAACTCAGTAAAATCTTTGAAATTGTTGCATGTTGCCTTCATATTTTTGTTCAGTATATATTGGATTCAGTTGATTTATATACTGTAAATATTTGTACATTAATATATTTATTTTTATTTTGCCCAAGTGTGTCTACAAACACAAAGTTATAAAGGCTACGGAGATGACTCAGTAAATGCAGATTGGTCTCTACTATGTCCGTCATTCACCATAGTATGCGTGTTATCTCCCTCTCCCATCTCTCCCCGACATCCTTTATTTATCACTCCATTTCTCCTCTCCTCCTCTCCCTCTCTTTTGTGTGGATCTTTCGTTAAGCCTGTTTACTGAGGGTAAATTGCCTGGCAGTTTGTGTGATGAATACAGTTCTCTGTTCTGACCCTTTCTATAGTTTAGAATTTCATTGCTCCATAATCACACTCAGAGAAGAGCTCTGGTAGCTTTGGAGAGGAGAGAGGGTGAGGGAGGGAGAGAGAGAGATGGAGGGGGACAATCATTTTCAGATTTTCAAGCAGATTTAAGTCAAACCTGTAACTACGCCACTCAGGAACATTCACTGTCTTCTTGGTAAGCAACTCCAGTGACCATTTGGCCCTGTGCTTTAGATTATTGTCCTGCTGAAAGGTAATTTTTGTCTCCCAGTGTCTGGTGGAAAGCAGACTGAACTAGGTTTTTCTGTAGGATTTTGCCTGTTCTTAGCTCCATTCCGTTTATGTTTTATCCTGAAAAGCTCCCCAGTCCTTAACGATTACAAGCATACCCATTACCCATCTACCAATAGATCCCTTCTTTGCGAAGCATTGGAAAACCTCCCTGGTCTTTGTGGTTGAATCTGTGTTTGAAATTCAATGCTCGACTGAGGGACCTTACAGATAATTGTACGTATAGGGTACAACGATTAGGTAGTCATTCAAAAATCATATTTAACACTTTTATTGCAAACAGAGTGAGCCCATGCAACTTATTATGTGATGCGTTAAGCACATTTTTACTCCTGAACTTATATAGGCTTGCCATAATAAAGGGGTAAAATACTTGTTGACTAAAGACATTTCACCTTTTCATTTTTCATTAATTTGTGAAAACATAATTCCACTTCGACATTATGGGGTTTTGTTTGTAGGCCAGTGACAAAAAATCTGAATACTTTTTGAAGGCACTGTAACTTTTATAAAACAACAGAGGGGTTTGTTCATTAGAATTTCATACTAATTGTATTATTTAAAAGTGGAACATGAATTGTATCAGGGTTTATTGATCCCCTCGCCACTCTCTGAAAGTAACCCTCTGAGTTTCGTCAGCAACATATAACAACAGAGGACCCTCTGAGCTAGTTGGCAGGGGCGAGGGTGTGGTTTGGGATTCATCGGCAGTTTGTTATGAGTTGAGGGCATGACAGGCTGAAGGGTAGGAGGACCTCACTACACTAGGGTCTGTGTTTTTACCACAAACAAACTCAAAGAATTATGTCTCATTTAGTTTTTGAAGAATTTGTCTAATTAGTTGAACTGCTTAATGTACTGGCCGAGCATACTAATCACTCCGAATGACAAAAATATGCATAAAGAGCATATTTTAAATAATTATAAATATATTCCCTGTAAGCCTTCTTGAGGTTTAGTTAGGCCTACTGAGTTTGTGCACAGAGTGAGACATGTGTATGATTATAATATTGCTCTTTACTGAATGTTTATGGGTAGGCTACATTCTGTGCATCTTTTAATCTGTATCTAAAGAGCCATACTATTTGAAAAACTTATTTCTTTTGGGCGGCAGGTAGCCTAGTGGTTAGTGTTGGGCCAGTAACTGAAAGGTTGCTCGATCGAATCCCCGAGCTGACAAGGTAAAAATCTGATGTTCTACCCCTGAACAAGGCAGTTAACCCACTGTTCCCTGGTAGGCCGTCATTGTGAATAAGATTTTGTTCTTAACTGACTTGCCTAGTTAAATAAAGGTTAAATACATTTAATGTGCGGTATACAGTCTGACTGTCACGTCCTGACCAGTAAAGGGGGTTATTTGTTATTGTAGTTTGGTCAGGGCGTGGCAGGGGGTGTTTGTTTTATGTGTTTCGGGGTTTCTGGTTTATGTTCTATGTTAGTATATTTCTATGTTTGTTCTAGTGTGTCTATTTCTATGTTTAAGTTTCTTGGGTTGACCTTCAATTGGAGGCAGCTGTTACTCGTTGCCTCTAATTGAAGGTCCTATTTAGTAGGGGTGTTTTTCCATGAGTTTTTGTGGGTAGTTGTCTCCGTGTATTGTCAGTGAACCTTACAGGACTGTTTTTCGTCGTTTGTTTAGTATAAGTGTTTTAGTTTTTTTCAATAAAAGAAGATGAGCATACATATACCCGCTGCAGTTTGGTCCGATCATTACGACGAGTATGACACAGACAGACAAATTATATGATATAGTATATAATATTATATTAAATTTAGCAGACACTTTTGTCAAAACAACTTACTTACAACAACTGTGTGCTTATATTTTTCTATGGGTGGCCCCAGCGGGATTTAAACCCACGACCCTAGCATTGCAAGTGCCATGCTCTACTTACTAAGCCGCACAGGACCAAAGGATTCAATAGATTTACCGACTTTGAGAAGGGACTCCGCATTACTTGATCCTTGACGATCAGATATCCGCAATAGGTCTGATTGGTCTGTTTAAGGTACCATGCAGTTCGCTGTGTCCTGGTGATGCAACAGTGTGGGGCACGCGTTGGGCCAGGTAGGGACTGGGTGTCAGCCGACACCCTGTCCCGTGGCCCTGTGATGGCCTGACACACACACACTGGACACAAACACAACAGGCACGGGCAGATCATGTTCTTCAGACGTCTTCATGATCAGACGTGTGTGTATGAGTGGCGTACAGGAGCATTGTTTTCCTTTGTGTATGGCCCCTACCTACCCCTCCATCCCTACCCACCATTTCCTCACTGTCCTTCCCCCTCTCCCTTCTCCTGGGCAGAGGATCAGTAACTGGGCTGCATCCACCATCGGGCCCTGCTGCCTCTAGTCCTGGCCCTAGCCAGCCCCAGCCAGATGGGGCCCATTTGTATTTATGAAGGAACATCCTTCACTACATGGATATTTGATCTGAGGCTGAAGCGTCGTCTCTTCTTTCCTTCACCGGAGGGGGTCTGGTCTAGACATCAAAAATGTTTCACACGTACAGTGCAGTGGTAGTGTTCACAGGTTATCATGGTGTTTGGGAATACACTTTAGAGGCATGGTGTCTGAAAACAAAAAACTGAAGTCTAGGTTGTTTGTCAAACACCAGGTTGTTTTAGTATAAATATTCTCCTGAAGAGTTTCTTATTTCAGGGACATTGCATGTTCTTGTCCCCAAGTAATCAGTGCTCACAGAGTGACTTAAATCACAGCCTTGTGATTTTCATGACACAAACAGATGTTTTAAATGTATCTTCTCACACAGAGATGTTGTGTGTCTGTGTACTGTGTGTGTGTGTGCATGTCTCTGTGTGTGTGTGTGTGTGTGTGTGTGAATGTATGTGTGTTTGTGTGTGTGGGGGGCACAAGTGCAGGGGGATAATGTGCTTACCTGGGGGCTCCACCTCTATTTTAAGTAGTTTAATTGTGTTCATTGTGGCAGGAAATGCAATGTGTAATTAGGGAGAGTGCAGTTTTTGATTAAGCACTCTCATCTTTTAATCCACGTTGCCCTGATCTGGTAGATTAACCCTTCTGCTGGGTAATTACGTGTGTATGTGCAGGCACGCGTGCGTGCACAGAGCAGAACACAACATTTGTTTAGAAAATGCTACTTTCTTACTCTGCTCTGGCGATTCTTGCTGTATGTCTCATGGTTTATGCCCAGTGAGTGTGAGATATCAGCTTTTAGTTTAGTAGAAAACATGGATTTATACACCTAATAAAAGCCTAACTCTAACCCCATTTAAGAACACAAGATCATTAAGTATGGTAAAGAATTAAGTGGTGTGGAGAAGGTAATCTCTCCCCATATCAATTACAATTATGCTAAAGTTGAAGTCGGAAGTTTACATACACCTTAGCCAAATACATTTAAACTCAGTTTTTCACAATTCTTGACATTTAATCCTAGTACAAATTCCCTGTTTTAGGTCAGTTAGGATCACCACTTTGTTTTAAGAATGTGAAATGTCAGAATAATAGTAGTGAGAATGATTAATTTCAGCTTTTATTTCTTTCATCACATTCCCAGTGGGTCAGAAGTTTACATACAGTCAATTAGTATATGGTAGCATTATCTTTAAATTGTTTAACTTGGGTCAAACATTTCAGGTATCCTTCTATAAGCTTCCAAAAATAAGTTGGGTGAATTTTGGCCCATTCCTCCTGACCGAGCTGATGTAAATGAGTCAGGTTTGTAGGCCTCCTTGCTCGCACACACTTTTTCAGTTCTGCACACACATTTTCTATAGGATTGAGGTCAGGGCTTTTTGATGGCCACTCCAATACCTTGACTTTGTTGTTCTTAAGCCATTTTGCCCCAACTTTGGAAGTATGCTTGTGGTCATTGTCCATTTGGAAGACCCATTTGCGACCAAGCTTTAGCTTCCTGACTGATGTCTTGAGATGTTGCTTCAATATATCCACATCATTTATCTTCCTCATGATGCCATCTATTTTGTGAAGTGCACCAGTCCTTCCTGCAGCAAAGCACCCCAACAACATGATGCTGCTACCCCCGTGCTTCACGGTTGGGATGGTGTTCTTCGGCTTGCAAGCCTCCCCCTTTTTCCTACAAACATAACGATGGTCATTATGGCCAAACAGTTCTACTTTTGTTTCATCAGACCAGAGCATATTTCTCCAAAAAGTATGATCTTTGTCCCCATGTGCAGTTGCAAACCGTAGTCTGGCTTTTTTATTGCGGGTTTTGGAGCAGTGGCTTCTTCCTTGCTGAGTGGCCTTTCAGGTTATGTCGATATAGGACTCGTTTTACTGTGTATATGGATACCTTTGTTCCGGTTTCCTCCAGCATCTTCACAAGGTCCTTTGCTGTTGTCCTGGGATTGATTTGCACTTTTCGCACCAAAGTACGTTCATCTCTAGGAGACAGAACACGTCTCCTTCCTCAGCAGTATGACGGCTGCGTGGTCCCATGGTGTTTATACTTACATACTATTGTTTGTACAGATGAACGGGGTACCTTCAGGTGTTTGGAAATTGCTCCCAAGGATGAACCAAACTTGTGGAGGTCTACATTTTTTCTTCTGAGGTCTTGGCTGATTTCTTTTGATTTTCCCATGATGTCAAGCAGAGGCACTGAGTTTGAAGGTAGGCCTTGGAATACATCCACAGGTACACCTCCAATTGACTCAAATTGTCAATTAGCCATCAGAATCTTCTAAAGCCATGACATCATTTTCTAGAATTTTCCAAGCTGTTTAAAGGCACAGTCAACTTGGTGTATGTAAACTTTTGACCAACTGGAATTGTGATACAGTGAAATAATCTGTCTGTAAACAATTGTTGGAAAAATGACTTGTGTCATGCACAAAGTAGATGTCCTAACTGACTTGCCAAAACGATAGTTTGTTAACAAGAAATTTGTGGAGTGGTTGAAAAACCTGTTTTTCACTCCAACCTAAAGTGTATGTAAGCTTCCGACTTCAACTGTACATATTGTTATTTCATCCCTTTAAATATGTGTGTATTAGGTAGTTGTTGTGGAATGTAAACTTCAACTGTATGTTCATGGATCATTTGCACAGTATTTTTGATATGAAGACAAAAACAAAAAATATTCAAACTCAATATCTTCCATATGAAAAGCTGAGAAAAGTAATGTATGTAATTAAAAATCAAATAGCAAATCCCAAAGAGAAAATAAAGGAGGATGTACATGAACAGAAATGGTTACATAATCCTGTATACAGTAAAATATTAATCAACATGTATAATGATCACTTCAAGGAAAGTAGTCAAATGGAAAACATCACAGCTAGGTCAGTATGATAAAGTTGTGCTGCAGATGCTTTTGTTGAGGTTATGTTTTTCTTGTACCAGGTGTACAGTGGTTCATCCTTTAAAATTTACAGCGTACTGCAGCACAATTTGTTCAATCAGGTGTGATAGTTAATTCTATAGACAAATACTCACCAAAAAGGATTATATTTAAGCTAAAGGAGACTCTACAATAACAAGTCTCAAAGGTGAAGTGTCTACGCAATGAAAACTGCAAAGGACTACACCGAAATGCCAGAACTTCAGAGAGCAGTGTTGAGAAGACTCGGCTCTCAATTAGGGCAACCGAGGAGAATGATCCTGAGATCAGATTACCCAAGACTCCTTGATGTGCCACCACCAACAACTGCTGAGCTGCTACAACTTCGAGGAGACATCACCACGCAACACAGGGTGCAGTAAGCACACCTTTGAACTGGAAACGACTGGAGCTTTCCATGTTGTCTGACTTGGTGGTTCCTGGAAAGTGTTAAAACCTACAGAGTACTCAGAATTGTTGTGGAAAGAGGTGGGCTTACAACCAAACATATAAATCATATACTGTAAATAAGGGAAGTTTGTGTGGGCAACAATAAACTTATGTGAGAAACAATGTGTGCATTTTTTGTCTAGCCATGTAGTCATCATTATTATACTTTCAAAATGGTTTTAAAATTATTTACTAAACTGTTCTCTTTTCCTGGATCTCTACGGTTTACACTACAAATGATCAGACCTACAGGTGGGTAGATATGCAGAAAGATGGATAGAGTACCCTGGTGTAAATACAGTCAAAAACAAGTTGGTCCAATTACACAGATTAGGTCAAATAGTGTTATTAGGGAGATAAACAAGAATACAAGTAAGCCTCTGTAACCTTCCTCAAAATAACAAAAGCACAGTGTAAGGGAAACATTCTGATAAACTTCTGAAGGAAAAATGCTAAAAAAAAAATACTTACAAAGATATAACCAAATGGAGTATTTTTCCTAATTGGGATCCAAATGAAAAATAAAGTCCAGTGTAGCTGTGGAAAGTTAACCTGTTATGTAAACATACTTGGTAAATGTAATATTGCATGGCTGAAATGGCAGCAGTTTGTGTGTTGTAAGGTGCAGGAGTCAACCTGAAATTTATGCAGGTGCACCAGCGAGGTTGTCCAGAGACCGTGGGCTAGCTCTCGGTACTCCATGTTATCAGAAATCACTCCAAATAGAAGGGAAGCAGCCAGCTCCAGCACCTCTCCCCTTTCTTTAAAACACAGCTCTTGAAATTTAGCCTGTAATGATAAAAAAGCAACATGAAATTACAAAATGCAGCCAAATGTTGTGTGATATGATTATAATGTTGTGAAACGGGTAAACAGTACCACGGGTGAAAGAATTTTACTAACCTTCATCTCAGCTAGCCTCTCTTTCAGTCAGGCAGCCTTTTCAAGGTCTTGTCCAATTCATTCTGCAGCCCTGCCTGTGCCCCTTGGATGGTCTGCAGCTTTTCAAAACTGGAATCCTACAGGAAATATATGTACACAACATTTATGTTGTAATGTTCACTACATGGTCTTATGTGTAACCAATAAGAATTTTCATGCAGAAGAGTCGAGTAGAACATCTTCATAGCCATAGCTCGAGAATCATGGGGCCATCCCAGTAATGCTATTAGCTAGCTAGTATAGCTAGGAGTCAAAGGGCAAATTATTGAATGCATGCCAAAGCCAAGGTTATTTTCCTTGAATGCAGAGCTATGATAGTCAAAGTTCATTCTTTTAAACTGTTTTTTTTCCGGAAGTATGAAAATGAATGTACTTAAGCTATCGTCATATTGCTATCTTATACAAGGCAGTGAAATTCACTGCTAGCAAAGTTAGTTAGCAAGCTACCTTGACATTGCTAACGTTAGCTACCATTCTGGCTGACAACGTGAATATTATAACATGTATAACAAATGTTGGACCTGTTCTGAAGACATTGTTGCTCAAATGGAATCCAGCTATCTTCAATCTTGTCCATAACTGTTATCGCATTGGCATCCAGAGTTGGGTTGTCACTCTTTACCACAGCCACAAAGTCAAAATTGGCTACACTGGGTTTCCGCTAGATATCAGAGTGGATATTGATGCTATGTCATCCCAGCGGCAACAACCATAACATCGTATGGTTATTTGGTAAAAAACCAATTTGACCTTTGCTCAGTACATTGCTTTGTATTTGTATTTATTATGGATCCCCATTAGCTGCTGCTTTGGCAGCAGCCACTCTTCCTGGGGTCCAGCAAAATGAAGGCAGTTTATAACATTTTTAAACATTACAATACATTCACAGATTTCACAACACACTGTGTTTGACAGAAGAACTGTGCGAATGTACTGTTAATGATAATGCAGAGGATTTCCCCAAGGTTGCTTTTGACACATATCCCACGGTAGTTATTGGGGTCACATTTGTCTCCACTTTTGAAGATTGGGGTGATCAGTCCTTGGTTCCAAATATTGGGGAAGATGCCAGAGTTGAGGATGATGTTAAAGAGTTTAAGTATAGCCAATTGGAATTTGTGGTCTGTATATTTTATCATTTCATTTAGGATACCATCAACACCACAGGCTTTTTTGGTTTGGAGGATTTGTAATTTGTCCTGAAGTTCATTCAATGTAATTGGAGAATACAGTTGGTTCTGGTAGTCTTTAATATTTTTTACAATTGTATTTTATTGTTATTTTACCAGGTAAGTTGACTGAGAACACATTCTCAATCACAGCAACAACCTGGGGAATAGTTACAGGGCAGAGGAGGGGGATGAATGAGCCAATTGTAAGTTGGGGATGATTAGGTGACTGTGATGGAATGAGGGACAGCTTGGGAATTTAGCCAGGACACCGGGGTTAACGCCCCTACTCTTATGATAAGTGCCATGGGATCTTTAGTGACCACAGAGAGTCACTAAAGATCCCAAAGACTACTATCGCAGCTGCCCGGAACTCACTGCCCCGAAAGCAAACTTTCCAAACCCTCTGGTCCCCCCGCCGATCATCGGGGTGCCCTTTGAACGCATCGCCATGGACATAGTTGGACCCTGGTAAAGACTGCACGAGGACACAGGTACATCTTGGTAATATTAAACTATGCCACCCGGTATCCCGAGGCCATTCCCCTACGGGTGGCGGTATCCAAGGGAATCGCCCGGGAGCTGTTCCACCTCTTTAGCTGGGTGGGCATCCTGAACGAGATCCTGACAGACCAACGTACAGAGTTTATGTCCCGTCTCATGAAAGATTTGTGTGCCCTCCTGCAAATCAAGCAGATCCGGAACTCCGTTTTTCACCAGCAGACGGATGGGCTCGTCGAGCGCTTTAACAAAACGCTCAAACAGATGCTGCGGAAGGTCATCGAGCAGGACGGGAAGAACTGGGACCAGCTACTACCCCATCTAATGTTCTCAATCCGAGAAGTACCCCAATCTTCCACTGGGTTTTCCCCGTTCGAACTCCTCTACGGGAGGAGGCCATGTGACCTACTGGACCTCGCCAAGGAGGTGTGGGAAGCCCAACCGACCCCCTTACGCAGCGTGATAGAGCATGTGGAGACGATGCGGGAGCGGATGACAGCCATATGGCCAGTTGTGAGGGAACATATGGAGAAGGCGCCCAAGCCAACGCGCCAAAGCCCAAGTCTACAATCGGGGAGCCCAGCCCCGAGAATTCCAGGTGGGAGACAGGGTGTTGGTATTGATCCCCACGGCCGAAAGTAAGTTCCTAGCAACATGGCACGGACCATACGAGGTTATCGAGAAGCTGGGGCCTGTCGATTACCGCGTACGGCAACCGGGGAGACGGAAATCCCCACAGATTTACCACATGAACCTGTTGAAGAAGTGGCACAAGAGGACAGCCTTGGCCGTGTTATGGTTGGGACCCAGGAAGCCAACGGTACCAGTGGAGGTCCCGAGCAATGAGGATCTCGACCCGGCCCAGAAGCAAGAGCTCAGGGAGCTCGTCGATCAGAACTGGGCAGTCTTCTCCGAGAAGCCGGGCTGCACGACCCTCATTGAACACCACATCCGTACCCGGCCTGGGGAAACGGTACGAAAGAGGCCATATTGGATTCCGAAGGCCTGAAGGGAGTCTGTGAAACAGGAAGTGGAGGCTATGCTGAGGATGGGGGTCGTGGAAGAGTCCCACAGCGCATGGTACAGCCCCATCGTGTTGGTGCCCAAACTGGGCGGTAGCCTCTGCTTTTGTAACAATTTCTGGGGGGTGAACGACATCAGCTTGTTCGACGCATATCCCATGCCGAGGGTGGACGAGCTCATCGACCGATTGGGAAAGGCCCGGTACATCAGCACCCTTGACATGACCAAAGGTTATTGGCAGGTACTGTTGGCAGCCTCCTCCCGGGAGAAGACGGCGTTTTCGACACCAGACGGGTTGTATCGTACCGGGTGCTCCCGTTCGGTCTCCACGTTTACCTAAAAGATCCGTAAAAAAATATACATTTTGTTCACAAACAACCTATCACTAGGCTACACCGATTAGTCACTTTAGCATTTACTGGAAATTCTCAACACAGGCTTTGGTTTACTTGTTCTGATGCGATGTCATGGACATATAACTACATTGTCTGATTTATAAATGGTAACAGGATATAGGAGATTGATTTTATTGGATCAGTTTGACACCTTTTATAAACTAATCAGCACTTGCTGTTTGGTTGTCAGTCAAAGCGCAGTAAATAGCCTATGCACTCTGACTCTGTGGCTGGCTATGTGAAACACACAAATGAAAATAAGTGAATGAGTCACAAAACAGTAGTTAAGTTGATTTCGACTCACAGAAATAAGAGGTGGGACAGACAGCAGACTGACAAACCAGCAGTGTTTCCGTGTCATAGCTCGCTTTGTGACTGACAAGTGTCTGTCCTATCAATAGATCGCTAGAAGATGCATATACTATTGTTCATTCTAGCAGGAGAAGTCTATACAGACTTTTCTGACTAGCAAATTGAAACTTTGAAATGAAAAGAAGCCTAGTTAATTTATGAAGTGGAAAAAGTAGCTGGACGAAAATTACTCTGTTACCGGCTGTTTAGCCGACGTCCGGAGCTTAGGGAAAACACTGAGCACACACACAAACAAACACACACACGCATACACACAAACTGCCCATTCACACCCTGTACACCTCTAGTGATGTAGGCGTAGCTTGACCCATAGAAGACCATATCATGCCACTGCTTTGTGCTGTTTAACTGTAGACTCCGGCTTTTTTTGGTAATTGTTATGTGCATGCATGAGTGTGTTTGTCTGTGTGTGTGAGAGAGAGTTTTAGAACCTGAATTGAATCTGATCAATCAGCCCAGCTGTCAGAGTCATGCGTGTATCTCTTCCAACTCTCCCCATCTCTCTCTCTCTCTGTCCCACTCTTTCCACCCCTCTCTCTATTTCTCTCTCTCTCACTCTCATCTCTCTGTCCCTCTCTCCCACTCTAGATTGCCAAAGAAGGTAAATTGCCAATTTGTCACTGCCAACGTCTTTATCAGAACCAATATACATTTTTGCTAATTAGGACCTGGAGCTAATGAGCATTATAGATAATTAGTTAATTTATAATCCATAAAACAAGGTGGCTTGTTTGTAGATCAAAAAGCTGCAACACCAACCCAGGCAGACCTGCACAATGTCTAGTGGGCAGTGGGCAGGACATTACAGAGTGTAGAGGTTGCAGAGAAGCAAACAATCTGGACACACACATTGGCTGGCAGACTGGTGTGACACACATACACTACCTTTCAAAGTTTGGGGTCACTTAGAAATGTCCTTGTTTTTTTTAAAAACAAAGAAAAAACTTTTTTTGTCCATTAAAATAACATCAAATTCATCAGAAGTACAGTGTAGACATTGTTAATGTTGTAAATTACTATTGTAGCTGGAAACGGCATATTTTTTTATGTAATATCTACGTAGGCTTACAGAGGCCCATTATCAGCAACCTAGAAGGCCAGCATCTCGAAATCGCCTCTTCACTGTTGACGTGGAGACTGGTGTTTTGCGGGTACTATTTAATGAAGCTGCCAGTTGAGGACTTGTGAGACGTCTGTTTCTCAAACTAGACACACTAATGTACTTGTCCTCTTGCTCAGTGTTTACCCTGGGTCTCCCACTCCTCTTTCTATTCTGGTTAGAGCCAGTTTGCACTGTTCTGTGAAGGGAGTAATACACAGCGTTGTACAAGATCTTCACTTTCTTGGCAATTTCTCGCATGGAATAGCCATCAATTCTCAGAACAAGAATAGACTGACAAGTTTCAGAAGAAAATTATTTGTTTCTAGCCATTATGAGCCTGTAATCGAACCCACAAATGCTGATGCGCCAGATACTCAACTAGACTATTGAAGGCCAGTTTTATTGCTTCTTTAATCAGGACAAACGGGTTTCAGCTGTGCTAACATAATTGCAAAATAGTTTTCTAATGATCAATTAGCCTTTTAAAATAATAAACTTGGATTAGCTAACACAATGTGCCATTGGAATACAGGAGTGAAGAAAAAACAGATTCAAGTTTTTTTTTGCATGAATGACAAGGACCATGTTGCTAAAACGAAGTGAGATAATGACATCAACAATAGCAGTTAATATATACAGTGCCTTTGGTAAGTTTTCAGACCCATTGACTTCACATTTACATAAGTATTCAGACCCTTTACTATGTACTTTGTTGAAGCGCCTTTGGCAGCGATTACAGCATTGAGTGTTCATGGATATGACGCCCACAAGCTTGGCACCCCTGTATTTGGGTAGTTTCTACCATTCTTCTCTGCAGATGCTCTCAAGCTCTGTCAGATTGGATGGGGAGTGTTACTGCACAGCTATTTTCAGGTCTCTACAGATATGTTTCTTTGGGTTCAATTCCGGGATCTGGCTGGGCCACTCAAGGACATTCAGAGACTTGTCCCGAAGCCACTCCTGCGTTGTCTTGGCTGTGTGCTTAGGGTCGCTGTCCTGTTGGAAGGTGAACCTTCGCCCAAGTCTTGTTTCTCATGGTCTGAGAGTCTTTAGGTGCCTTTTGTCAAACTCCAAGCAGGCTGTCATGCGCCTTTTACTGAAGAGTGGCTTCCATCTGGCCACTCCACCATAAAGGCCTGATTGGGGGAGTGCTGCATAGATGGTTGTCCTTCTGGAAGGTTCTCCCAACTCCACAGAAGAACTCTAGCGCTCTGTCACAGTGACCATCTGGTTCTTGGTCACCTCCCTGACCAAGGCCATTCTCCCCCGATTGCTCAGCTCAAGGAAGAGTCTTGGTGGTTCCTAATTTCTTCCATTTAAGAATGATGGAGGCCACTGTGTTCTTGGGGAACTTCAATACTGCTGACATTTTTTCTTACCCTTCCCCAGATCTATGCCTCGACACAATCCTGTCTCGGAGCTCTGCAGACAATTTGTTTGACCTCATGGCTTGGTTTTTGCTCTGACATGCACTGTCAACTGTGGGACTTTACATAGACAGGTGTGTGTCTTTCCAAATCATGTCCAATCAATTGAATTTACAATAGGTGGACTCCAATCAAGTTGTAGAAACATCTCAAGGATGATCAAAGTAAACAGGTTTCACCTGAGCTCAACTTCAAGTCTCATAACAAAGTGTCTGAATACTTATGTAAATAAGTTATTTCTGTTTTCTGTTATTTATACATTTGCTAAAATATCTACAAACCTTTTTTTCTTTGTCATTATGGGGTATTGTGTCAAGATTGATGCGATTTTTATTTTTTATTAATCAATTTGAGAATAAGGCTGTAATGTAACAAAATGTGGAAAAGGTCAAGGGGTCTGAATACTTTCCGCAGGCACTTTGAGATTTGTCAAAGTAGCCACCCTTTGCCTTGATGTGACAGCTTTGCACACACAAAAATTGTCAAAGACCCCAGCCACCCCAGTCATGGACTGTTCTCTCTACTGCCGCCTGGCAAGCGGTACCGGAGTGCCAAGTCTAGGACAAAAAGGCTTCTCAGCAGTTTTTACGCCCAAGCCATAAGACTCCTGAACAGGTAATCAAATGGCTACCCGGACTATTTGCATTGTGTGCCCTCCAGCCCTCTTTTACGCTGCTGCTACTCTCTGTTTATCATATATGCATAGTCACTTTAAATATACATTCATGTACATACTACCTAAATTGGCCTGACCAACCAGTGCTCCCGCACATTGGCTAACCGGGCTATCTGCATTGTGTCCCGCCACCCACCACCCGCCAACCCCTCTTTTACGCTACTGCTACTCTCTTCATCATATATGCATAGTCACTTTAACCATATCTACGTGTACATACTACCTCAATCAGCCTGACTAACCGGTGTCTGTATATAGCCTCACTACTGCATATAGCCTCGCTACTGCATATAGCCTCGCTACTGTTATTTTTCAGTCTTTTTACTGTTGTTTTTATTTCCTTACTTACCTGTTGTTTACCTAATACCTTTTTTGCACTATTGGTTAGAGCCTGTAAGCATTTCACTGTAAGGTCTACACCTGTTGTATTCGTAGCACGTGACAAATACACTTTGATTTGATTTTGACAGTGTCACTAGTAAAGCACCCCCACACCATCACACCTTCTCCTCCATGCTTCACGGTGGGAACCACACATACGGAGATCACCCGTTCACCTACTCTGCGTCTCACAAAGACACGGCGGTTGGAACCAAAAATCTGAAATTTGGACTCATCAAACCAAAGTACTGATTTCCACTGGTCTAATGTTCATTGCTCGTGTTTTTTGGTCCAATAAAATCTCTTCTTCGTATTGGTGTCCTTTAGTAGTGGCTTCTTGTCAGCAATTCGACCCTGAAGGCCTGCTTCATGCAGTCTCCTCTGAACAGTTGATGTTGATGTGTCTGTTACATTTATGTGGGCTGCAATCTGAGGTTCTGGTAACTCTCTAATGAACTTGTCCTCTCCAGCAGAGGTAACTCTGGGTCATCCTTTACTGTGTCGGTCTTCATGAGAGCCAGTTTCATCATAGCGCTTGATGGTTTTTGTGACTGTACTTTCAAAGTTCTTGACATTTTCCGGAATGACTGACCTTCATGTCTTATAGTAATGATGGACTGTCGTTTCTCTTTGCTTATTTGAGCTGTTCTTGCCATAATATGGACTTGGTCTTTCATTAAATAGGGATATCTTCTGTATACCACCCCTACCTTGTCACAGCACAGCCGATTGGCTCAAATGCGATAACCTTTTCACATGTACCAACAAATGGTTGTAAGCTTCATGACTGTTTTGCTAGCACAGACTGGAATATGTTCCGGGATTCCTCCGATGGCATTGAGGAGTACATCACATCAGTCATTGGCTTCATCAATATGTGCATCGATGACGTCGTCCCCACAGTGACCGTACGTACAGTACATACCCCAACCAGAAGCCGTGGATTACAGGCAGCATCCTCACTGAGCTAAATGCAAGATCTGCCGCTTTTAAGGAGCGGGACTCAACCCGGAAGCTGATAAAAAAATCCCGCTATGCCCTCCGACGAACCATCAAACAGGCAAAGAGTCAATACAGGACAAAGATCGAATCGTACAACACCGGCTCTGACGCTCGTCAGATGTGGCAGTGCTTGCAAACCATGACAGACTACAAGGGGAAGCACAGAGAACTTCCCAGTGACACAAGCCTACCAGATGTGCTACACTACTTCTATGCTCGCCTCAAGGAACATAACGCTGAAACATGCATGAGAGCACCGGCTGTTCCGGAAGACTGTGTGATCACGCTCTCCGCAGCCGATGTGAGTAAGACATTTAAACAGGTCAACATTCCCAAGGCCGCAGGGCCAGACGGATTACCAGGACGTGTACTGCGAGCATGCGCTGACCAACTGGCAAGTGTCTTCACTGACATTTTCAACCTCTCCCTGTCCGAGTCTGTAATACCAACATGTTTTAAGCAGACCACCATAGTCCCTGTGCCCAATAACATTAAGGTAACCTGCCTAAACGACTACCGACCCATAGCACCCACGTCTGTAGCCATGAAGTGCCTTGAAAGGCTGGTCATGGCTGACATCAACATCATCACC
This sequence comes from Salmo trutta, assembly GCF_901001165.1. Lineage (NCBI taxonomy): Eukaryota > Metazoa > Chordata > Actinopteri > Salmoniformes > Salmonidae > Salmo > Salmo trutta. The sequence continues at coordinate 74,401,354 of NC_042958.1, forward strand.
CCAGAAACCCTAGACCCACTCCAATTTGCATACCGCCCCAACAGATCCACAGAGGATGCAATCACCATTGCACTCCACACTGCCCTTTCCCACCTGGACAAAAGGAACACCTATGTGAGAATGTTATTCATTGACTACAGCTCAGAGTTCAACACCATAGTGCCCTCAAAGCTCATCACTAAGCTAAGGACCCTGGGACTAAACATCTCCCTCTGCAACTGGATCCTGGACTTCCTGACGGGCCGCCCCCAGGTGGTAAGGGTAGGTAACAACACATCCGCCACGCTGATCCTTAACACATGACTGCACGGCTAGGCACGACTCCAACACCATCATTACATTTGTCGACGACACAACAGTGGTCGGCCTGATCACAGACAATGACGAGACAGCCTTTAGGGAGGAAGCCAGAGACCTTGCCGTTTGGTGCCAGGACAACAACAACCTCTCCCTCAACGTGATCAAGACAAAGGAGATGGTTGTGGACTACTGGAAAAAGAGGACTGAGCACGCCCCATTGTTATCGACGGGGCTGCAGTGGAGCTGGTTGAGAGCTTCAAGTTCCTTGGTGTCCACGTCACCAACAAACTAACATGATCCAAGCACACCAAGACAGTTGTGAATAGGGCACAACAAAACCTTTTCCCCCTCAGGAGACTAACAATATTTGGCATGGATTGTCAGATCCTCAAAAGGTTCTACAGCTGCACCATCGAGAGCATCCTGATTGGTTGCATCACTGCCTGGCAGAGGTGTGGACTCGAGTCACATGACTTGGACTCGAGTTAGACTCGAGTCACAAATATAATGACTTGCACCTCGACTTTGACTTTAACATTACTGACTCGTGACTTAACTTGGACTTGAGCCTTTTGACTCGACCTGACTTGATACCCTCCCCAAGCCCAAATATTAAAAATGATGCTATTAAAAAAATTGTGCAGCTCATCAACTCTTCATTTAACAGATTACAGTTTGAATCGGACAGCAGCCAATCAAGTTGTGCCAGCTGAGAAAAAGTTGTGCGTGGCAGTGCAGAGGAACGTCGGTGGGTGAATTCAGATGGAGCCCTTGGAAAGATGATACCCAAAATTATTATTTTCGGATATAAAGACGACGCTGTATCAACAAAAAACGGATTGCAACTTGCGGGAAGAAAATTACAGACGGAGGCGCAACAATTTACAACTTTGTTCGAGATTTGAAGCTGCACAAAGAACGGTAAGTCGTGGCTAATATAGCCAACAGCTATAAAATGTATAACTTTGCTAGTGTAGCATGTAGACTAACGTAACGTTAAATCAATGAGCCTCCACACAGTTAGTCAGTGCGGGAACGTGATCATTGCACCCAAGATTGAGCTACAACTGGCCAGGCAGTTGGTAGCCTAAATCCTGCCTGATGTCACTGCTGTTCCTAAAACCATTAACATACGTTAGCCTACTGTAACCACACACAGAGAGAGTGTGTGTGGGTGTGTGTGTGTGTTAAGGTTGGGCGATTGTGTACAAGCCTACATCGCCCGATTGCACCCCATAGCAAACCTCGATAGTCGATCACTATTGGGGGGGGTGGGTCTTTCGCATGGCTACATATGTATTTCCATGGAACTATAATGTTTATTTGGAAAGTAATACATATATTTTTAAAAGCATTCATGATTTGCGTTAATGTAATATACTAACTATTACTCTTGTTAAAAGTATGAAATGGTATTACATTTGGTGAAGAGCACATTATGACTTGTTTAGGACTCGAAACTCAAAGATTAGGACTTGAGACTTGACACTTTCCGTCTTGACTTGAGACTTGACTCGGACTTGCCTGTCTTGACTTGGGACTTGAGTGCTAAGACTTGAGACTTACTTGTGACTTGTAAAACAATGACTTGGTCCCACCTCTGCTGCCTGGTATGGCAACTGCATGGCCTCTGACCGCAAGGCACTACAGAGGGTAGTGCGAACAGCCCAGTACATCACTGGGGCCAAGCTTCCTGCCATCCAGGACCTCTATACCAGGCTGTGTCAGAGGAAGGCCCTAAAAATTGTCAAAGACTCAAGCCGCCATAGACTGTTCTCTCTGCTACCGCACGGCAAGCGGTATCGGAGCGCCAAGTCTAGGTCCAAGAGGCTTCTAAACAGCTTCTACCCCCAAGCCGTAAGACTCCTGAACATCTAGTCAAATGGCTACCCAGACTATTTGCAGTGCCCCCACCCCCTCTTAACAACCACTGCTACTCTCATTTGTCATCTATGCATAGTCACTTTAATAACTCTACCTACATGTACATACTACCTCAAATAACATGTGCCCCAGCACATTGACTCTGTAACGGTACCCACTGTATATAGTCTTGCTATTGTTATTTCACTGCTGCTCTTTAATTACTTTTATCTCTTATTCTTATCTGTATTTCTTGAAAAGCCATTGTTGGTTAGGGGATCGAAAGTAAGCATTTCACTGTAAGGTCTACACCTGTTGTATTTGGTGCATGTAATTAATAAAATGGGAACATTCTACAGTGGTCTCTGCAGCGGACGCTCAAACCGGTGTGATTAGAATGCTTATTTAGTGTCCAGTTATGATTAACGCAACAATCAGCATTTGAGCTGGCCACACTGTTTTTTTCACAGAAACATTTTGCACAAATACAGTCCTTACAAAGTTATGTTCAGAATATGATCAGTTTATTTTTGGATGCAATGTTCAGACATTCACAGAAGTAGCTTCAGCATAACACAATCATCCAAACCGGAAAATGTAGGCTACATTTGTCCTAGCACTAACTGAGGAAAGATTGACACACAAGCGTTCATATTTTTATATCTCTCGGCTGACAGAAACTAATATATGAATTAGCTAATAGCAATTACTATTTATAATTAATCACATCACGGGTGAGCTCAGCATTGATCGAAATAATTGAGTAAAACACTTTCTAGAAATTGCAAGTAATCCGACGATGGATAGTTTGTGCGTGCCGCGATGTTTTTTTTTTTCACATCAACCAAAGATAATAAAAGGAGACAAGATCAGTTTGGTCTGTTTATAGTATGCATGTTGAAGGAGTGTGTCGTCTACAATCATTCACTTCCCTTCATTCACTGAATGAAGTTTACCCGAAAGATGAGTGGACCATTCCTTCACCTCATTATAACGCCTTTGGTCTGACAGATGTTTACGTGACACCCAGAATGTATTGTATCATGTCAACAAACATGGTGCCACACATACACATAGCTGGCAAAGCATTAGCTCATTATAAATCAGTACAAGCTTCAAAAAAGTATTTTACACAAATCATAGGTGTCCATTACAATCTATGCAATTATCAGAATGCATTATTTGTCACCAGCACTTTAAAACATGTCAGTAAAACTGTAAATGCATTATGCTCCATACATACATACTGTATGCACCTATAGTAGAAATGACAACACGATATACAGAAAATAATAAACTTACTTTGATAGGAATGTCCAACGTTATTATTTTTAAGGAAAACAACAAGGCAATGCGAGCGCCAGCCAGAAAATGTTCCAATTCATGCAAGACTGCACAAATATCTGCATACTTGATCTGCTCAAACATTGGTGAAGTGCGTTGGCTCTCCTCGAAGAGAGAAGTTTGTCCAACTCAGTAAAGCCTCAAACATAAATTGTCCGCAAAGCTGAAATGGGCTACATCTATGTGAACTAATGAGGAGGCGGAACGCACCTCAATTCAAACTGTTGTTATAAAATATAACTTATTCGAAAAATAATTTGAAATTGACAAGTTGAAACAGTCTATAGATAATTAGCAGGCAGCGCATGTTAACTGTCCTGTTGCATAATAATCACATTTTGTGAGTGAGTGAGTGCATTCTGACATCACGTGCATAAAACAACTCACGCTGGGGCGACCGTTAGAGATATTTGGAACGCACGTATGAAAAGGTCAATTTATAGAATATATTTTGGTAGTTCTGCCAAAATGTCTGAGGAGGGGTCTTCACTGTCTCTCCCTCATATCTCTACCCAGCACCTACAGGAACTTATGATTATATGAGACAACATGTGCAATTCAAGGCTCTCTCTTCACACAACAGAATTTCCCTCACATTTCCTCCTCTTATCATCCTGTAATAATTATTCTAAAATGTTATTCATTTGGTTATTGCTTAAACTATCAAAGGGTTCTATTAAAATACATATTTTATAAGTAAGAGAAATCAACAAATAAATCCAGACACTTCATCCTTTCAAACCCTTCATTCTGGGTTGTACAATCCAACTTGTAAAACCTTTGCAGTACAGTGTTTTAATTTAAGACCTTCACTTCATGCCATTACACAATTGTATTTATTGATACATTTTTAATTCCATATTTACGTATTGACTGACCTTCATGTCTTAAAGTAATGATGGACTGTCGTTTCTTTGCTTATTTGAGCTGTTCTTGCCATAATGTGGACTTGGTCTTTTACCAAATAGGGCTATATTCTATATACCACCCCTACCTTGTCACAACACAACTGATTGGCTCAAATGCGTTAAGAAGGAAAGAAATTCCACAAATTATCTCGTTTAATTGTTTAATTTGGTTTATTGTTTAACACTTTTTAGGTTACTAAATGATTCCATATGTGTTATTTTTGCTCTACCAACTCAGCCCGTTTGGCTCAGTTGGTAGAGCATGGTGTTTGCAACGCCAGGGTTGTGGGTTCGATTCCCACGGGGGACCAGTACGAACATTTTTTTTATGAGTATGCATTCACTACTGTAAGTCGCTCTGGATAAGAGCGTCTGCTAAATGACTAAAAATGTAAATGTTATATCATAGTTGTGATGTCTTCACTATTATTCTGCAATGTAGAAAATAGTAAAAATAAAGAAAAACCCTGGAATGAATAGGTTTGACTAGTACTTTATATTTAAGCAATAAGGCTCAAGGGGGTGTGGTATATGGCCTATATACCACGGCGAAGGGTTGTTCCTAATGCACGATGCAACGCAGAGTGTCTGGATACAGCCATTAGCCGTGGTATATTTGCCAAATACCACTAACCCCCGAGGTGCATTATTGCTTTTTTAAACCGGTTGCCAGCACAATAACGCAAGGAACTACACATCTAAATTGAAAATGTTGCTTTAAAAAATAAATTCATAATAAATACATTCCACCAGAAAAAGTAGCCTGCTATGCAACAACCACAGGCTAGCTAGCAAGCTTACATTAAATATATGAAAAACCGACCATAAGCGCCACTTCTAGAGTGACTAACACAGTCAAATGATTTATTAATGTTGATCTGAATGTTGCCATTTATTGTGCACGGATGAAAACATTTCCCATGTTATCTTTTGTTGTTTGCTTGCCCTTGTTGACGTTTGTCTGCTCCACGCTATTGGAAATGGATGTCGTTCTTTTGGCTGGGGGATCTGCTGCTGTGTTGTCAGAGAACAGTGCTCCACCGCTTCCTCGCTTCCAGATTTGTCCTCCAGTAACTTTGAAGAGGTAGTAAATCTGTGTCCTCTGACAGACAGCATTTCTCGTGCCTCTAGTCAAGCATCCGACAATTTCTGGATCATGGTGGTTCGGAGGCAGTGGTTTCTGTTAATCTGCGACGGGCAACCTATTTTGCATTATTTAGGCAGCAGTGTTGAAAGGGTGGTCACTACCATCAGCTCTTATGTGTACTTGAAACATATAAGACAAAATAACGTTAACTAATAAGCCTACAAAACTACCAGTTAAATTGTCAGGGTACGTTATAATGATTTAACTAGCTAGCTAACAGTTACAAACCATATGTATCCATTCACTGGTGGGCAGCTTTGTTGTTCCCCTCTTTCCTCAACTTTTTAATTATGCCGACAGACACATTTTTGCTCATTGTGAATTCGGTGTCCTTCTGTATACTCCATGCCAGACTTAATGGGTTGTCGTTGATATGTCGATTCAAACCAGCGTAACTGCTAATTGTATATTCATGTTTCTCACTGAACCATAAAAGTCTCGTAGAATGATGTTCAGCTTCGTTTTTGTTGTATTCCCAAACTCACAATGTATCCCTTTTTCTGCACACCAGTCAGTGAAGCAGGTAAGTACACACTTAGATTGTTTCACAATGTTCTTTTCATTTCAGTATCTCTCAAATTCATCTTAACGCTACTTTTCTACATCGGCATGTCAAACTATTATTGATGTATCCATTTTATCGAGGTGAAAAGGCTCAATGATATCAAGGTGAAAAGCCTAAACGTCAGAGTCATGGTATACGGTCTCACATACACATGGCTAAATTATGTTTTAGCGATTCAGCATCCAGTATCGAACGCACACACACACACACAAGCACAGTAGCACACACACACCGACGAGTCAGTGGAGGCTGCTGAGGGAGGTCAGCTCATAATAATGTCTGGAACGGAGCAAAAGGAATGGCATCAAACCATGTGTTTGATGTATTTAATACCATTCCACTTATTCCACTCCAGCCATTAACACTAACCCATCCTCCCCAATTAAGATGCCACCAACCTCCTGTGCGATATGTGCACATGGTTTTGAATGGGAGTATGAGTGTATTACATTTTATTTTATGTATTATTTAAAGATGCAAAATGAAGCTTAAGAAGGGGAAGCATAGAAATAGTGCACACAGAACACATCTACCACTTCTTGGACTTGCTTTCAATGAGAATGACATAACCATAACTCACATTTCTATGTGAATTTTTCTCAGCTCGGCTTGTATTTATAATGAAGTTACATATTGCAGCTTTAATGTGTATTTAGACTACATACATGAGGTAAAATAATTCAAATAAACAAAACACCAACAACCATGAAGTCTATCCCATCTCTCTCTGTTGTGGATGTAACAAGATCTCATAGTTTTGACGTATTATGGATGAACGTCTATTTTTTATGCATTAATTCTGCGTGGTTACAGGGTTAAAACAAAAACAACTCAAAGGGTTAAGTTAAGGTGTTAATTCAGAGTGGTTAAGGTTAGGGCAATGGTTTGGAGAAGGCTTAAAACAAAAATGACGCACTGCGCTATTACCATCAAGTATCATCAGCGTGCTCTGGCTCCGAGCATCATGAGTTTGCGTCCAGTGCTGGGCAGTTGTGTATCTTTGTTTTTTGTGAGCGCCGAGGAAGGCATATATCGACGTTCTGTGAACATTTTTAAATGTCCGAAATCTATTTGTAGTGATCAGGCTGGTGGCACAGGGTGACACATTTAGTTGCCAGCTTAGCTGGCTTTTGATCCTCTCCAAGCAGGATGGTACCGTAAATTCCGGACTATAAGCCGCAACTTTGTTCCCAGGCTTTGAACCTCGCGGCTTAAACAATGACGCCGCTAATATATGGATTTTTCCCGCTTTCAATTTTTTTTTCACAAAAAAAAAAACATTCTGTGACGTGCTCAGTTTTTTGGCGGCATGAAGCTTTCATTAGACCAATGAAATTGCCGAACGGGTTAAGGTCAAACAACTTTTTTGTTTACTGTTTAGATTAAATCGAGTGCTCTCAAACTTCCCATCATTCTGATTACGGTAGTCATTTTGTCACCCTCATCATGGCAAAGACACGGAGAAATGCATATGATGCAGCTTTCAAGTTGAAGGCGATTGATCTGGCTCTTGGAAAAGGAAATAGATCTGCTGCACGGGAGCTTGGTGTTAATGAGTTGATGATAAGACGTTGGAAACAGCAGCGTGAGGAATTGAAAAAAAGACAACTAAAGCTTACTGCTAATTTTTTATTTTTTGTTAAAAGCCGTGTTTCGTTAAAGCCTATTTATTTTTGTTACAAGCCGTGTTTCGTTAAAGCCTATTTATTTTTGTTACAAGCCGTGTTTCATTAAAGCCTGTGTAAAGTTCATTTGTTTCAATGTACCGGTAGGCACCTGCGGCTTATAGACATGTGCGGCTTATTTATGTTCAAAATAAATAAAACATTTAATTCAGTGGGTGCGACTTATATTCAGGTGCGCTTAATAGTCCGGAAATTACGGTAAGTTAATGTACATCAGGGATCTGTCTAAAGTTTGGTATATATTTTTCTAAATGTCTGTAGTTTTTCCCTTATGTTGTAATATTTTGGGCAGGAACACAGGAAGCACATCTCAGTTTCTACCTCCTGTAAATCACAATTTCTACGTAGTCTTCGATCTTTTGGCAGCCAAGATTTAAGGTGTCTTCTTTCAATTTCCAGACTGGTAGCGCAGGGTTTTTCTGCCTTTTACATCATGGAGGCTTAGATATTCTGCAAAATCCAGAATTTAAAATGCTTGTCTGCACTTAAATACAATACAGACCAATATAACAGTGTTGTTTGCATCCCTCTCCTTGCCCCAACCTGGGCTCAAACCGGGACACTCTGAACACGTCGTCAACTGCCACCCAAGAAGCATCGTTACCTATCGCTCCACAAAAGCCCTTGGTCTCAGAGCGAGTGACGTCACTGATTGAATGCTACTAGCGTGCGCGCACACACACACCTCCCGAACGTAGCCTCACTCTAGCTTGTCTGCATTGCGGGTATCGGCTGGTCAACTGTTGAGCAAATCTTCTGCCGGCATCAACTCTTCTCCTCAGAGAGTAACCACTAGACCCAGCCTGCCCTTCTTCATCCATATCTATCTGTCATTCTCTTGCACTCTCTCTCTTTCTCTCTCTGTATCTGTCTCCTCTCTCTCTTCCTACCTCTCTTTCTCTCTGGGGACAGTGGGTCACTGCTATCCTGTCTGCCTGGGTAAGTGTGGTTAGTGATAACATCACCTCAAAGAGACACTAGCCTGTGTGTGTGTGTATGTGTGTGTGTGTGTGTGAATGTTTGTATCAGGGCAAGAAAGTGTGCAGAATGAGTTGAACTGTAGAGAAAGAGAGAAGACAGGAGAATGATAGAGTAAAATTGGAAGCGGAACCGATTGACATACAGAGAGATGAAGGGAGAGATTGGCAGAAAGGAGGAGAGAAGGGAGAGAGGGAGTGATGGCAACAGATGGATGGGATGCTTCATGAAGCAGCAATGTTTGAAAAAAGGAAATAGAGAGGAAAGAGAGCGAGAGAGGTGGGAAAGACCGAGATGTGATGGTCAGTCTGTCTACAGAGATAATGTCCAGCTGTCCGACCGACCTAGGGTCGTTGTCCTGTTGGAAGGTAAACATTCGCCCCAGTCTGAGCTCCTGAGTGCTCTGCAGAAGGTTTTCATCAAGGATCTCTCTGTACTTTGCTCAGTTCATCTTTCCCTCAATCTTGTCTAGTCTCACAGTCCTTGTTGCTGAAAACATCCCCACAGCATGATGCTGCCACCACCATGCTTCACCGTAGGGATGGTGACAGTTTATTCCAGACTTGACGCTTGACATTCAGGGCAAAGAGTTCAATCTTGGTTTCATCAGACCAGAGATTCTTGTTTTGCATGGTCTGAGGCCCAACTGGCCTGTCATGTGCCTTTTACTGAGGAGTTGCTTCTGTCTGGCCACGCTACCAAAAATGTCTGATTGGTGGAGTGTTGCAGAGATGGTTGTCCTTCTGGAAGGTTCTCTCATCTCCACAGAGGAACTCTGGAGCTCTGTCAGAGTGGCCATTGGGTTCTTGGTCACCTCCCTAATCAAGGCCCCCCCCCCCCGATTGCTCAGTTTGGCCGGGAATCTAGGAAGAGTCTTGGTGGTTCCAGACTTCTTCCATTTAAGACTGATGGAGGCCACTGTGTTCTTGGGGACCTTCAATGCTACAGACATTTTTTGGTACCCTTCCCCAGATCTCTGCCTCGACACAATCCTGTTTCAGGGGTCTACAGACAATTTCTTCGACCTCATGGTTTGGTTTTTGCCCTGACATGCACTGTCAACTGTTGGACCATTTTATAGACAGGTGTGTGTCTTTCCAAATCTTGTCCAATCACTTGAATTTACCACAGGTGGACTCCAACATCTCAAGGATGATCAATGGAAACAGGATGCATCTGAGCTCAATTTCGAGTCTCACAGCAAAGGGTCTGAATACTTAAGTAAAAAAGGTATTTCTGTTTTTATTTGTAATAAATTTGCAAAACATTTCTACAAACCTGTTTTTGCTTTGTCATTATGGGTTAGTGTGTAGATTGATGAGCATTTTTTAAATCCATTTTAGAATAAGGCTGTAATGGAACAAACTGAAGGGTCTGAATACTTTCCGAATGCACTGTATGTGTTCCAACAATGAGCTGCATTTTTTAAATAATTGACAAATTTCCCGCTTAGGCTACTTTGTGGTTGTCACTAGTTACCACAACGTCGAAATTGGTCTTTTGGTCTTAATTTAAGGTTAGGGTTAGGCATAAGGTTAACAGTGTGGTTAGGGTTAGGTTTAAAATCAGATTTTAAGAAGCGAAATTGTAGAAACATGTAACGGTCGTCGTACGTAATGGACCAAGGCGCAGCGCACTGGAGGCCTTATACCACTGGACTGGGCTGATGCACTGGAGGCCTGGTGCGTGGGGCTGGTAGTGGAGGTACCAGACTGGATACACGCACCCCAAGGCTAGTGTGAGGAGCAGGAACAGGACGAGTTGGACTGGGCTGACGCACAGGGAGCCTGGTGCGTGGAGCTGGCTTTGGATACGCCAGACTGGATACACGCACCTCAGGGCTGGTGCGAGGAGCGGGAACAGGATACACTGAGCCGTGAAGGCGCACTGGTGGTCTCGAGCGCAGTACTGGCACCACCCTTACTGGCTGGATGCCCGCTTCCCCCTGGCAAATGCGGGGCGCTGGCACCGCGCACACCGGTCTGTGAATGCTCGGCCTCGACGCCGTGCACATCACTCCATAGCACGGGGCCTGACCAGTAAAATGCTGCCTCCGGTAAGCACGGGGAGTTGGCTTGGGGCTTAACCCTGGCCCAGCCAAATTAACCGTGTGCCCCCCCCCTGCCTCTCAGGCTTAAATGCCAATCGTGTACCAATATAACAGTCCCGTTCTTCGCTCCACTTTCGCTGTTCCTCCCTTGCTGTCTCCACCTGTCTCCATGGCAGGGTCTTGTCCCCTGCCATTACCTCCTCCCATGTCCAAGATGTCCTCCACTCCCTTCTCTCCCTGGCCCAGGATCCTTCCTCCTGGGCCCGCTGCTTGGTCCGTTGGTGGTGGGAAGTTCTGTAACAGACGTAATGGACCAAGGCGCAGCGGGTTGAGTGCTCATGTTAACTTTATTTGAACACATACGAAACAAAACAAAAAAACGATCGAACGAACAGTATTGCAGGCTACACACACAGCTATGCAACAACAACTTCCCACTAACCACAGGTGAAAAAAGGGCTAACGATGTACAGCTGTTCCTGATTGAGAGTCATACCAGGCCAACAAAGAAATACACAACATAGAAAACCATAGAAATACAAAACAGAAACATTACCCGAAAACCCCGGAACACATAAAACAAACACCCCTCTTACATAAATACATATCCCAATAAACCCCGAACCACATAAAACAAATACCCCCTGCCACGTCCTGACCAAACTACAATAACCAATAACCCCTTATACTGGTCAGGATGTGACAAAACAAGCAGGGTTTATGATTTTGTGGCTGTGGTAACTATTGTTAGTGATGACCGAACAGCTAGTGGCATTTAGAATTGTTTAACCCCCTTAACAGGGTTAAACACACTGAAAATATGCTATACATGTGTATGGACCTGTGTTTGTTGCTTCAAAGTCCCCTCTGTTGCATAAGGTGTATTTGTATCTGTTTTTTTTTATCTAATTTTACTGCTTGCATGAGTTACTTGATGTGGAATACAGTTCCATGTAGTCATGGCTCTATGTAGTACTGTGTGCATCCCATAGTTTGTTCTGGACTTGGGGACTATGAAGAGACCTCTGGTGGCATGTCCTATGGGGTATGCTTGGGTGTCCGAGTTGTTTGCCAGTCGTTCAAACATACGGCTCGGTGCATTCAACATGTTAATACCTCTCACAAATACAAGTAGTGATGAAGTCAATCTCTCATCCACTTTGAGCCAGCAGAGATTGAAATGTTAATGTTAGCTCTCTGTGTACATCAAAGGGCTAGCCGTGTTGCCTTGTTCTAAGTCCCTCTTTGTAGCACTTGACAACAAACTAGGGACTTTAGGACCTGCCTGGTTGATAGTGCTGTTAAAAAGCCAGAGGAGCGCTTTATTATGGACAGACTTCTACCCATCTTAGCTACTGTTGTATCAATATGTTTGGACTATGACAGTTTACAATCCAGGGTTACACCAAGCAGTTCAGTCACCTCAATTTGCTCAATTTCCACATTATTCATTCCAAGATTTAGTTAAGGTTTCGGGTTTAGTGAATGATTTGTCCCAAATACAATGCTTTTAGTTTTAGAAATATTTAGGACTAACTTATTCATTGCCACCCATTATTAAACTAACTGCAGCTCTTTGTTAAGTGTTGTGGTCATTTCAGTTGCTGTAGTAGCTGACAGATATAGTGTTGAGTCATCTGCATATATAGACTCACTGACTTTACTCAAAGCCAGTGACATGTTGTTAGTAATATACTGAACAATGTAAGGGCCTAGACAGCTGACCTGGGGAATTATTGATTCTACCTGTATTGTGTTGGAGAGGCTTTACACCCTCTGCGTTCTGTTTGACAGGTAACTCTTTATCCACAATATAGTAAGGGGTGTAAAGCCATAACACATGTTTTTCCAGTAGCAGACTATGATCAATAATTTTAAAAGCGGCACTGAGTTCTAACAAAACAGCCCCAACAATCTTTTTATCATCAATTTCACCCAGCCAAACATCAGTAATTTGTGTTAGTGCTGAGCTTGTTGAATGTCCTCTATAATCGTAATGAAAGTCTATCAATTGGTTTAATATAAAACCGCATTGTATCTGGTCAAACACCATTCTTTCCAAAACTTTATTAACCGGTAACATGCTGATTGTTCGGCTATTTGAGCCAGTAAAGGGGGCTTTACTATTCTTAGGTAGCGGAGTGACTTTTGCTTCCTTCCAGGCCTGAGGGCACACATTTTCTAGTAGGCTTTAATTGAAAATATGGCAAAAAGGAGTGACAATATTGTCCGCTATTATCCTCAGTAATTTTCCATCCAAGTTGTCAGACCCCGGTGGCTTGTCATTGTTGATAGACAACAATACTTTTTTCACCTCTTCCATGCTCACTTTAAGGATTTCAAAATTACAATTCTTGTTTTTCATAATTTGGTCAGATATACTTGGATGTGTAGTGTCAGTGTTTGTTGCTGGCATGTCATGCCTAAATTTGCAATTCTTGCCATTTAAAAAATCAATCAAGTAGTTGGCAAAATTAGTGGATGTTGTAATAAATGAGCCATCTGATTCAATGAATGATGGAGCTGAGTTTGCCTCATCCCTCTCAACCATACAATTTTTAATTCCTCATCAGTCCAGGGGGTATTAACCATTTTTACAGTTAATCCACAGGGATGAACTGGGTTTAGGTTATTGATAAATCGTTGTCGCAACACAGCCTTATAATGCTGTGAAAGGATCCAGGAACCCAAATGATTTGGGTGGATCCCGTATCAAAATTGTCAACAAAGGTTACACCCATTGAGCTGCAATTATCACGTAGCCAGTTGAGAAGAGAGAGAATCCTGCTAAAGTGTTCAATGCCACGATTCAGAGAGGGCACAGGGCCAGATATGATGGGTATTTTATTAGTGTCTAGCAGAGAGTCAATCAGTTCTTTGAAATCCAGTTTCAACTGTTCAGAGCTGCCCTTCATAATGTCATTCAAACCCACATGGACTATGATAGAACCGATGTCCATGTCCTGGTGTAATACATTCAGAGCAGGTTAGTAATGTCATTTTCTCGAGCCCCTGGAATTGGACATTGTTTTTACACCAGGAACAGTCACATTTCTTACCATGGAGCTGCCCAAAATCAAGGCTGGTGAGAAGGACAAGGAAATCCGCCCGCTCAGCGTCGGAAGGTTGCAGATGTCGACTTCGAAATCAGAGTAGGAGAAGGTACAGCGGCCGCAGACACAGTTACCCCCAGCGACGAAGGTGCAGGAAGATCAGGCTCCAGGCCGGCTAAACTATTTGTTGCCTCTCGTTGGGGGTGTAGACTGCTTTGCTCGTGACATGTGGCCATCGTCGATTGCCATGCTCCTCTTGCTGTGCTCCTTCGACTCCGCTATCTGATGGGGGAGAAGAGTTAGGAGATGGCACCCCTGGCGAATGAACTCCAGGCAACACCGGCCAGTCGGATTACAACAAATGACAAGACAGTGATGTAACCAACAAGAACGAACGCCGTCCAGAAAAGATAAACATTCCACAGTTTCCACAGTTTCTTACGTAGGCTGGCTACTGCGCGATCAAGGAAGCCACCAAAAGCCTGAAATCCTCGGCAAGCAAACAATTGGAACTCTGAGTGATCGAGTTTGTCCCGAAACAAAGCGTAGTAAATACAGCTCCTACAGCGCTGGAACTGTTCATTTACTTTCCAGACAAAAAGGGCTCCATTGGAAAACTCATATGGGACTAACTTCGTTAGCTTGATGGCTAACGTTAGCGGCTTTGCTCAATGTTATATTGATTCTGTATCCTCACAACAAAATCAGAGCTGTAATAATTGTATGCCACAAATATTCAACATTTTGTTGGTGGCAAGAATTCTGTACAATAATTTCTGCTGAAAAGCACAAAGTCTTGAATCTTGCGGCGTTTTATATATCAACTCATACACCCTGTACCAAGGAATTGGTACATAAAAATTCTCTCCAACTGTTTTGCAATCTGTATGGAACAGCTGTCAATATCCTGGTCCTCAAATGAAACTGCTATATTTTCCTATTTATGCTATTTTCATTCCTCCACCAGTTTTCATCCTTTATATTGGGCAGACAGACCAGTTCCCTACCTCCTCTCGCTGCCACCTGCCTCCTCCATTTTTGGGGTAATGATGTAATCAATTGGTTGTAATCTTGGATTGGTCAGACCTTCCCATACAATTCCGATAACTCCATGACATAACTCTACCATTCCAATTTACAATATTGTATACAATGCACACCGTACCTACATTGTACATTATGTAGGCTACAGCGTCTCGTGTGAAATCTTATGTGGATGATAATAAATTAAAACATTTTTAGGATGCATTTTTCGTTCGGGAAAATCTGTTTTTTTACATCAATTGTTTTATTATATGTTGAAGGCAAACAATAGGCAGAATTAATTATTGGTTTCCTCAGTGCCTGTGTCATCCAGTGGTTACAGCCACTAACCCCGTAACCATATGCCAGATCCGGCCCACTGGCCTTTGACCCATGGATGAACAATTAATTTTGACTCATTATATCCATGTGGTTAATGTTAGGGCTATAGTTTGGTGAAGACTTAAAAAAAAAAAAAAAAAAAACGCACTTATGTGTCATTAGTATTCATAGTATTCTTAATGCTTGCTCGAGAATTGTGAACTGCTGTAGCTCAGTGGTTTAAGCAGGGCGTGTACGGATTCGAGACCCATGAGTTTTTACCCAGTGACCATCCTGTGCCTACATTAATCCCACAAGTTAAATGCATTTATTTAAATGTTTCAAGTAGTAAAACGAATAGTCTGATCATTTACACATCAAAGAAAAGTGTCTCAGCTCAATGAAATAGTCTTTGGATAGGCTTGAATGCATAAACATATTGACAGCTTTCCAAAATGAAAGATTAAAGCCACATAATACAGGCTTTCAATCCACACCAAAGACCAGAACTATATTGAGAAATTATACATAGCCTAACTATAAAACGTGGACGAGCATCCACACTGGAGGAAGGTTTAACGTTCTACATTAAGCCTACATCTGTCAATCAACTGATGGCCCAAAACAGCTAAATGCACCCTCACAGCTGATGTCAATTGGAACCATTATTGAAACCATTACCGCTGCCTAAAATATGATGTTGATGTTACCCTTAGTACTGCTTGCAACCAAATTATTTCTAAATATGTTCACCCTCTGGTTGGTATTGTAATCGGGACAACTTAGTACAATATAAATCAAGTATTTTATAATTTACCACGGCAAATATACTGTGACAATTTACCCAACACTTTGTATGAATGAAAACTAATGTTGGTGTAGCCTACTATTGTTATTTCATTTGTTTTCTATTTATGTTATCCAAAAGTGTTTTATCAAGATCAGGGGTGAAATGTCCGTGGACTGTTCATATTTCAAATGTGTAACTACACTGTCAATCGGGTCGATTTAGTTGTTTGTGCCAGAAGGGCATGGGACGGAATCGAACCCACACCAACATGGTAGGCCTATATGATAGCGCTGAAGGCAGCAGCCCTAACCATTAGACCACCCCAGGCCACGATTTAACAAAATGTTGACTTTAGGATTCACTTGTATGTCGTAACCTAGTAGACACCAATATTTATCATGTGTTATTAAAGGTATAATTTGGGATTTTTGGCAATCTACTTCCCCATTTTGTTGATACTATTTTATGTCTCTGTGTCCAGTATGAAGGACGTTAGAGCCATTGCTAACTAGCGCAATGTTTGGAAGTCTATGGGTATCTACTAGTATGTTGATGTTTATGGCTGCATTTCAGGTTGCAGCAATAGGGCCTAGCGTTTGAGCGAGCGAGAGAGACAATTATTTTGATAACAAGCCCTGATCTCAATGACCATTTTTCATGGACTCACAAGGCCCATTTAGAATGTCCATCTGTGTCATTCTCTCTGTGTCTGAAAACGTTACTTGCTGTCAAATTCTTGCTAACTCCGTCCTTGTTTCCTTCAATTTCTTACCTCCCTTTTAAAGCTAATTGGTGGAGAGGATCCAAGGTCCCTCACACTGACCAGGGGAAGGGTCAATTCCATTTCAATTCAGTTAATTCAGGAACACTGCTCTGTGAGAACCTAATTCAATTTTAAGAGAGACGAATAGGAGAAGCGAGAGGCCGAACTCGGCCAAAAATCTGCCTTATCCAGCAAGGTGCCATTTTTTTTTTATTCATTTTTTTCCAATCGAGGAGTTTTTGTATGGAGGTCAATACGTTTTGTAATGCTTAGGTTATAAGTGCACGGATATAAGTAGGACAGGTAATGGCCTCCCGAGTGGCACAGTGGTTTAAAGCACTGCATTGCAGTGCTAGCTGTGCCACTAGAGGTCCTATTTCGAGTCCAGGCTCTGTCGCAGCCGGCCACGACCAGAAGACTGATGGGGCGGCGCACAATTGGCCCAGCGTCGTCCGGGTTAGGGAAGGGTTTGGCTGGCAGGGATGTTCTTGTCCCATCGCGCACTAGTGACTTCTGTGGTGGGCTGGGTGCAACGCACGCTGACACGGTTGCCAGGTGTACGGTGTTTCCTCCAACACGCTTCCGGGTTAAGTGGGCGTTGTGTCAAGAAGCATTGCGGATTGGTTGGGTTGTGTTTTGGAGGACGCGCAGCTCTCGAGCTTCGCCTCTCCTGAGTCATCAACCCTGCCCCAGACATCCAATTAGCTTTAAGAAAGAGGTGAGAAATTGTAGAAACAAGGACAGATTAAGCAAGGATTTGACAGCTTGTAACAGTTTAACACAAAGCCATTTTATTTTAACAGGGGGCAGTAAGATGAGCTGTGATTGGTTAGTCACAGTATCGTCACTGAGCTGTTTTCAGCATAGAAATAGAAGGACTAGATTCTATTCATATGCCTGAACCCAGCTCACTGCAGTATTGCCGCCTCTCAGTCTGTCATCACTGGAGATATAGCTTGTTATTTGTTTTCCTTTCAGATATGAAACATCCATGGCAATTGCAAGTAAAATTCAAGCAAACACACAAACTGATACAGACAGACCTGCATGCAAGCAGGCAGGCAGGCATGCACATAAACTGAGCTGGGCACATATGCACAGACAGACACTCACATGCAAAGACACTCACACACACACAGGGGGGTTAGAAAAATAGATGCACCAAGGCACTTACAGCAGATGACCTTCAGGCAGTGTTTATATATGTGCACACTTGTGTCTGTCTTTGTCTATGTGTGCCTACGAGTGTGCGTATGGGTGCAATGGGTGTATTTTTTTCACGATACGAATGCGTATGAAAAGTATGTGTGTTCTAATGTGCATGATCTCTAATGTTAAGGAAGTCTCAAGTTTTTGCTCACCCGAGTTAGAATACCTCATGATAATCTGCAATCCATACTATTTACCAAGATTTTATCTATATTTTTTAAACTATCTATTACCACCACAAACCGATGCTGGCACTAAGACCGCACTCAACGAGCTGTATAGGGCCATAACAAAATGCACACCCAGAGGCAGCGCTTCTCATGGCCAGTGATTTTAATGCAAGGAAACCGAAATCTGTTTTACCTCATTTTTACCAGCAGATCACCTGTGCAAGTAGAGGCGACAAAACTCGAGAACAACTTCACTCCACACACAGAAACTCATACAAAGCCCTCCCTCACCCTCCCTTTGGCAAATCTGACCATAACCCAATCCTACTGCTTCCTGCTTACAAGCAAAAAGACTCAAACAGGAAGTACCAGTGATGTGCTCAATACAGAAGTGGTCCGATGAAGTGAAAGCTAAAATACAGGACTGTTTCGCTAGCACAGATTGGAATATGTTCCGGGATTCATCCGACAATCAAAGACGCAAAACGACAGTAAATGAACAAAGTGGAGTCACAATTTAATGGCTCAGACCCATGTGGCAGGGTCTCCAGACAATCCCGGATTATAAAGGGAAAGCGAGCCTTATCGTGGACACAGACACCTTGCTCCGAGATAAGCTAAACACCTTCTCCGCCCGCATCGAGGAAAACAACATCGAGCCACCGACGTGTGCCTCCTCAGCTCACAAGGACTGTTTTCTCTCGTTCTGCATAGCCGACATGAGTAAGTCATTTAAGTAAGTTAACCCTCGCAAGGCTGCCGGCCCAGACGGCCATGTCCTCAGAACATGTGCAGACCAGCTGGCTGGAGTGTTTGAAGATACTGTATCTGTAATCTGTCCATATTCCAGTCTGTTCTCCTCACTTTCTTCAAGGTGTCCACCATTGTTCCTGTACCCAAGAAAGCAAAGGTAACTGAACTAAATGACTATCGCCCCATAGCACTCACCACTGTCATCATGAAGGGCTTTGAGAGGCTAGATAAGGACTGTATCACCTCCACCTTACCCGACATCTTGACCCACTACAATCCACATACTACCCCAACAGATCCACGGACGACGCAATGGGCATTGCACTGCACACTGTCTTATCTCACCTGGACAAGAGAAATATCTATGTAAGAATGCTGTTCATCGACTACAGTACAACCTTAAACACCATAGTGCCCTCTAAACTCATCACTAAGCTCAGGGCTCTGAACCCCTCCCTGTGCAACTGGGTCCTGGACTTCCTGATGGACTGATGCCAAGTGATGAAGGCAGGCAACAACACCTTCATCACGCTGATCCTCAATGCTGGGGCCCCACAGGGGTTCGTTCTCAACCCCCTCCTGTACTCCCTGTTCACCTATGGCTGCGTTGCCATGCACGTCTCCAACTCCAAAAACCGTGTTAGACCAAATACAATGTTATTTTACAGAAAACAAATTAACCAGACTTTCAGCATGCTTGTAGGGAAGGGCACTCAACATGCTCGGTACTGACACAAATGACTGATGGCTGAAAGAAATTGATAATAAGAAGATGGTGGGAGCTGTTTTGCTAGACTTCAGTACAGCCTTTGATATAATTGATCATAACATACTGCTGAAAAAACGTAGGTGTTATAGATGAACATCCTCTGCCTAACATAGAGCTCCAGTCAGTTTTAGAAAGGGTAAATAGCAATAGGTTGGTGCTAAATATCTCAAAAACTAAAAGCAGATTTTCTGGGACAAATCACTCGCTCAACCCTAAACCTCATCTGGATCTATTATTGATTATTGTGGCTATTGAGCAAGTTGAAGAGACTAAACTGCTGGGTGTCACCCTAGAGAGCAAGCTATCATGGTCAAAACATACAGACTCAATGGTTACTAAAATAGGAAGAGGTCTGTCCATGATAAGGCGTTTCTCTGCTTTCTTGATATCTCAGACAGGTCCTACAGGCCCTAGTTGTGTCGCACCTGGACTACTGTCCAGTTGTGTGGTCAGGTGCGGCAAAGAAGGACATAGGCAAATTGCAGTTGGTCCAAATCAGAACAGCACGTATTATACTTAGATGTACACAGAGGGCTAATGTCAATGACATGCATGTCAATCTCTCCTGGCTCAAAGTTAAGGAGAGATCGACTGCATCACTATTGGTCTTTGTGCAAGGTGTTGATGTGTTGAAGGAACTGAACTTTGTTCAAGCAGTTGGCACACAGAACATTCACCGGTATCACACAACACGTGCAACCAGAGGTCTCTTAACAGTCCCCAGGTCCAGATCAGAGGCTGGGAAACACACAGTATTAAATAGAGTCATGACTAAATGGAACTCTCTACCACCCCAGGTAACCTAAGCCAGCAATAAAACCAGATTCAAAAACCAGACGTCAACAAAATAAAGTAGCTGATCGCGGACTACAGGAGACAGCATCGACGGGTCGCAGTGGAGAGGGTCAAAAGTTCCTCGCGTGCACATCACTGACGACCTGAAATGATCCCTTCACACAGTGTGGTGAAGAAGGAGCAACAGTGCCTTCAGGAGGCTGAAGAAATTTGACACAAACTTCTACAGATGCACCATTGAGAGCATCCTGTTGGGCTGTATCACCGCCTGGTAAGGCAATTGCACCGTCCGCAACCACAGGGCTATCTAGACCGTTGTGCGGTCAGCCCAACTCATCATCGGGGGCACATTGTCTGCCCTCCAGGACATCTAGAGCACCTGGTGTCATAGGAAGGCCAAGATCATACACAGCATCAGCCACCCGAGCCAAGGCCTGTTCACACCGCTACCAGGGGACAGTACAGGTGCATTAAAGCTGGGGCTATAGAGACTGATAAACAGCTTCTATCTCCAGGCCATCAGACTGTTAACCACTTACCACTAGTCGTCCTCCGCCCAGTACTTTGCCCTGAATCTAAGTCACTGTTACTAGCCGGCTACCACCCGGTACTCTACTCTGCACCTTAGAGACTGCTTTGCCCTATGTACATAGTCATTGAACGCTGGTCACTTTAATAATGTTTACATTCTAGCTCTGTTCGTACATACTGTATACTACATACTTAATGAGTATATACTACATGCTATACAGTGCATTCAGAAAGTATTCAGAACACTTCCACATTTTGTTACGTTACAGCCTTATTCTAAAATGGATTCATTAAATGTTTTTCCTACACACAATACCCCATAATGATAAAGCGAAAACAAAGCAATGTTTGAAAATGTATTAAAAATAAAAAACAGATACCTTATTTACATAAGTATTCAGACTATTTGCTATGAGTCTCGAAATTGAACTCAGATGCATCCTGTTTCCATTGATCATCCTTGAGATGTTTCTACAACTTCATTGGAGTCCAACTGTGGTAAATTCAATTGATTGGACATGATTTGGAAAGTCACACACCTGTCTATATAAGGTTCCACAGTTGACAGTGTAAAACCAAGCCATGAGGTCGAAAGAATTGTCCGTAGAGCCCCGAAACAGGATCTGGGGAAGGGTACCAAAGCATTTCTGCAGCATTGAAGGTCCCCAAGAACACAGTGGCCTCCATCATTCTTAAATGGAAGAAGTTTGGAACCACCAAGACTCTTCCTAGAGCTGGCCGCCCGGCCAAACTGAGCAATCGAGGGAGAAGGGCCTTGGTCAGGGAGGTGGCCAAAAACCCGATGGTCACTCTGACAGAGCTGTGAGTTCCTACGTGGAGATGGGAGAAACTTCCAGACAGCCATCTCTGCAGCACTCCACCAATCAGGCCTTTATGGTACAGTGGCCAGACGGAAGCCACTCCTCTGTACATGACACCCTGCTTGGAGGAATCTAAAGGACTTTCAGACCACTTGGCCTGAATGCCAAGAGTCACATCTGGAGGAAACCAGGCACCGCTCATCACCTCCCCCATACCATCCCTACGGTGAAGCATGGTGGTGGCAGAATCATGCTGTGGGGACGTTTTTCAGCGGTAAAGACTAATGGCGCAAAGTACAGAAATGTCCTTGATGAAAACCTGCTCCAGAGTGCTCGGGACCTCAGCCTGGAACGAAGGTTCACCTTCCAACAGGACAATGACCCTAAGCACACGTCATACCCAAGAAGACTCGAGGCTGTAATTGCTGCCAAAGGTGCTTCAACAATGGACTGAGTAAAGGGTCTGAATGCCTAAGTAAATGTGATATTTAAGTTTATTTTTCATTTATTTTTTGTTGCAAAAATTTCTAAAAACATATCACACACAACTTAAATGTTACCGGTGGTGGCAACTTACCACAACTTGTAGTCTGTCGTTATTAGCCATTTATTTGTTTTCATGCTAGTGATAATGATCAACTGCCATCAGTTGACTGTTCAGAGGACCGAGGCTGGATATAGGAGGAGAACACAGGTGGCTTGTCGAAGGAGGGCACTGTTGAGGCAGTGTATTCTCCTCTACCAAAACGCAAATGTAATAAGTATGCCGCCTTGTCAATTATTACACACTGTACTGGTCTGTATGTAGCCAAATTCATTCTCAATTTTATACATCCAATTGGACTATAATATTAGAACATGTATGCCTGTCATAGCAAGTGTAATTTAGTGTAGCCTATAGGCCTATAGCCTACATTCAATAATGTACACACACACACATAGGCCTAGGCCTACATCAAATAATATGATAGCTATCTATTTTGTTTCAGTTTGGTAAAGTTGCCTTTTCTCATCACGGTCTGGTGGCAGAGGACCCTACTGTGTGCTAAATCCCAATGTGCCTATCCTTGAAGTGTATTTGGACAACCTGGACCTCAAGCCCCACTTCCGAATGATCCAACCCTCTTTTGACAGCCTGGTAGAGGCCTTGCAGTAAGAAGACCAGGACTATGGCTGGGGCAATAGTCCTGGTGGACCAGCAGGATTACCTGAACAGAACATAACACTTCTACATTAATCATGGTAGCATCCACATCAATGTAGAAGTGTTTAAAAACTTCTTCTATTGTTATTTACAATAAAAGTGACTCCAAAATTACACCATACATTATTTAACATTGAGTTCTATTGGGCAGCATTTTTATTAAACACAACCAAAATAAACAGCAAACGCATCCAACAAAGAGTCACAAGCTTGATGTAACTTTTTTATATTTTAATACATTTATAAGTGAATTTGTCCCAATACCTTTTCTGTCATTTCTAAACAGTTCACCCGAAATTTAAGCTGACAGTCATTTTAACCTCATTGTCAGTGTATAATTTCAAATCCAATGTGCTGGAGTACAGAGCCTCCAAAAAATATACTTTTGGAGCTCACTGAATGTATGTGTGTGTATGCTTGCTTCTGTGCGTGCTTGTGTGTGTCTGTGTGTGTGAGTCCGTGTGTGTTTACACAGTACCTAAATGCCACCCAACACAATTATTTGTGCCATAGGTCCTTTTGTAAGCTGGCTGCATTATGTCCTTCTTTTCTAATTGACTTCCCTGGGGACTGGCTTTACTGTCTGTCTCAATGTGCCTCTGTCCCTCCCTCAATAAATAGTCTGCTACCTCCCTCCATGCCACCCCATTAAGCCCGAAAGCACACAGAGATAGAGAGTGTCAATTCACATACGCTGCGTAGCACATGCCAACTTAATTGTCATGAGAATCCATATAAACAATATTATTGTTGTGTGCTCCTTTTGACTCACCTTATATGTCCTACGGGAGCCACCGTACCGCCTGCCTGCACTAAACAGTTGTTCTGTTAGAAAAGGAGGACACACACAAACACTAACAAGCAACTCTTTGTATGTAAATTGGCAACAAGGCGGCAGGTAACTGGCCACCACAGTGGATTGTTTGTCATTCCAGGTAAATCTCTAGCCAGGTTAATTTCTATGTCTGATTGGTTCCCCTGATGTGATGCGGGGTTGTAGATAGGTATGGTATAAACACATACCCCAGGGTTGGAGAGTGATAGAAAATAACTATTTTCAATTCATTTTCATCTCATTTCTAAAGAAGGAGCGGACAAACAGTGTTATTTATTGCACAAGGGATGAGGTTGGGGGTTGGAGGAGATAGCTAATGTTTGGTCCTCAGGGGTACGTTAAAAAATAAACCTGAAATTGTGACTTCAGTCTCCCTCCGGAATCGTACTCATAAATTACTTTAAAAAGGCAATTTAGATGACTGGGTCTAAATGAAGCAGCTGGGGCAGTAGGTCTGTATACTGCTATTAGAATTCAGGGATGACCCCAAATCATTTTGACTGATCCATAGCCTTTGACCTATTAAATAAAGATGTAGCACGCTGTATAAACTGGGTGGTTCGAGCACTGAATTCTGATTGGCTGACAGCTGTATACCACGGGTATGACAAAACATTTATTTGTACTGCTCTAATTTTGTTGGTAACCAGTTTATAATAGCAATAAGGCTCCTTGGGGGTTTATGGTATATGGCCAACATACCATGGCTAAGGGCTGTATCCAGGCATTTGCGTCGTGCATAAGAACAGCCTTTAGCCGTGGTATATTCGCCATATACCACACCCCCTCTGGCCTTATTGCTTAATTATACTATACTACACCATTATATTTTTACTATAGTATACTATACGGGGCGGCAGGTAGCCTAGTGGTTAGAGCGTTTGGCCATTAACCGAAAGGTTGCTCGATTGAATCCCCGAGCTGAGAAGGTAAACATATGTCGTTCTGCCCCTGAACAAGGCAGTTAACCCACTATTCCTAGGCTGTCATTGTAAATAAGAATTTGTTCTTAACTGACTTGCCTACTTAAATAAAAAACAAATAAATAAAAAATATGTACAGAGTGTATACTATACAGTCTGTACATTATCTGGAAATAATAGACTACGTGGTAGGCATGACTCCCTCCGTGGAGTTCATTAGTTCCAGATAATGTACAGAGCGGATGCGTTTATCCTGAGAAGCACACTGGTTGTTCATTCTATTTGTTCCATTTGTTCCATTGCTATGCTATCCATTGCTATACTTATCTGTTTAATCTAACCCTGGAATGTAATGAAATTCCAAAGATCTGGAAATCAGCATTTGTCCTGCCACTTTTAAAAGGGGGAGATCCAACTCTTTTAAATAATTATAGGCCAATCTCAAAGCTGTCACCCCTGGTGAAAATACTTGAAACCCTTGTGAGTGACCAGCTAAAAGAGTTTTTATATACTAACTCTATTTTATCAATGTACCAATCGGGTTTCAGGAAGAAGCATAGCACAATTACAGCAGCCATGAAGGTTTTAAATGATATCACTGAAACTCTTGACAAAAAACAGCATTGTGTCTCACTTTTTATTGATCTCTCTAAGGCTTTTGATACAGTTGATCATGCTATACTAAGACAGAGATTGTCGAGTGTAGGTCTTTCAGAGCATGCAGTTGCATGGTTTGTTAACTATCTGTCTGATAGAACTCAGTGCACTCAATTTGATGGGCTTAGGTCTGTTAAATTGTCTGTCTTAAATGCTGTGCCCCAAGGCTCTGTACTTGGTCCTCTCTTATTCACTATTTATATAAATAATTTAGACAAAAATGTCCAAAATGCACAACTTCATTTTTATGCTGATGATACTGTTATTTACTGTTGTGCTTCATCTCTTACAAAAGCTTTCCAGAACTTGCAAACTGCTTTTAATACTGTTCAACATACCTTGTCTCAATTGAAGCTTATCCTCAATACTGACAAAACAAAACTACTGGTGTTTTCTAAAGCAAGAAATAGACCTCTGAACCTTTCACCTATTACTACCTGTCAGAGCAAGGAGATTGAGGTTGTAACCTCATATAAATATCTTGGAATTTTGATTGATGATGGCCTCTCTTTTAAAATGCATATTCAACAACTTACAAAAAAATTGAAGCTGAAATTAGGATTTTATTTTAGGAATAAGGCTTGTTTTTCTTTTGAAGCCAGAAGGAGGCTAGTATCAGCTACATTTATGCCTTTACTAGACTATGGGGATATTTTATATATGAATGCTTCCACTCAGTGTTTGAGATCAATTGTCACCCTTTACCATGGCACTCTGAGATTTATTTTAAAATGCAAAACCCTTACGCACCACTGCACTTTGTATACCAGGGTTGGCTGGCCTTCTCTAGTCACTCGTAGGCTCAGTCACTGGTATACTTTTATTTACAAAGCCATTTTGGGTTTACTACCTTTTTATTTGGGCATTTTTATTGTTCAGAAATGGGGTGGGTACTCTCTTCGTTCGCGGGACTTTATCCTGCTAACTGTTCCAAATGTCCGTACTGAATTTGGTAAAATGGCTTTTATGTACTCTGCGCCATCGTCTTGGAATGCCTTACAAAATACTTTTAAACTGGATGAACTTGTCCCGATTGGTATTTTTAAATCACGGATGAATGATCTGGAGACTGATTCCCTGACATGTCAATGTTTTTAATTTGCTGTTTTTGATTTTGTTATATTCTTTGTTAATTCTATGGTTTTTACTAGATTACTTGTAGTTTTTCATGTTGTTTGTCTGTAATTTTTGTAATGACTTGGCGCTGCCTATCTTGACCAGGACGCTCTTGAAAAAGCGATTTTAAATCTCAATGAGCCCTTCCTGGTTAAATAAAGGTTAAATAAAAAAATAAAAAAATGCAGGCAGGCAATATTCTTATCCCTTGCTTGCCAGCTAGCCAACTACGGCTAACGCAGTCACATCAAATTCTGCAGCTAGAATTACAGCAAAGTAGCTGCATTTGCGTTCATTTAAGATGTTTTCTAGTGACATTTATTTGGATACATGCACCTATAACAATGTTGAAGATGATTTCACCTGGCAAAAAAAAGTTGTTGTCTCATCATGACACTGTTCATGACAGTAGAGGAGATTGCATTGATAATCAAACACTGCTAGAACCTAGCTATTAATATATTGTTGCTAGCCAATCTGCCAATATGACAACCAAAATCAACAATACCAGACGTTGAAAACAGCTTGTTAAACGAGAAGCATGTGGTAGTATTTGACAACACTAGCACTACTACTGCAACATAGACGAAGTGTAGACATTCATGTTAATCACTCACCACCTGCTGATGCTGCAAAAAAAGACATCTGCAAAAATATGAATGATAGCTAACTAGTTATATTTTTCCTCGTTGGACCTGCATTTACAAAGTAACCAATTTTAGTTTGTGTGGTTGTTGGTTTAGCTTTCTGTAACGTTGTAGCAAGTAAGGTCTGCATGGTGCAGTGATTCAAAACGGTAGTAAGGCGCCTATTGTTGGAACTACTTCAAGAGATGTCCAATATCTTTTCCAACTCTCCGTATATCTAGTATTAATGCCCACTTTAGAATGCCCTTTTAGCCAATCAGAATAGAATATTCAACAACAAACGTTATGGTCTTGTGTTGAGCAACAGCCATGTCCCCTGATTGACACGTAGCCAATTATCCATATGTGTGATTTACTGTAGCATGCATTTGCTTTAACAACCCATGTTGTGTGCGCTCATACACAAGCACACACGCATGCACACACACACACAACCCCCCCCCCCCCCCACACACACACACACACACACACACACTCACCAACTAGATTGATCACTAGCTCCTTAGTTTGTTGTCCTTGGTGTTAGAGATAGTGCAAGGACTTACAATCGTCAGTGGAGAAGGTGTAGTAACATGATTGACAGTGACACACACACAGACTCATCAACTCATGGATTACATGACAGATCAGCACTGACACTACCTCTGCTCAAGACAACCCATCAAGTATTTATGAAGGCCAGGTGTAGCTCATGGTGTTCAGTGCTCAGCTGTCCTCTCTATTACCTGTTAGTAGCTAGCCTACTCCAGTTTAGCCTCTAGAGAATTCCCCCTGTCTTGTTTACAGACTACTTTGAAATATCCCTGAAATTTACAGACATACTGTACACACACGAAAGCAGGCACACATACGTGCGCATTCACACACACACACACACAAAGGTATTCACGCATGCATGCTTTCGATCACACACACAAATACACAGACCTCAGATACCCCCCTCCCCTTACTAGCACTGTGAGAGTTGTTTGAGATACTTTTCAAAGAGGTAGGGTTTCAAACGCTTTCAGAAGATGGGTAGGAACTCGGCTGTCCTGACTTCCGGGGGAAGCTTGTTCCATGATTGGGGTGCCAGGACAGCAAAGAGCTTTAACTGAGTGACTTAGTGTTAAGTGAAAAGAAGAGAGAGCCTAGAACTGAGCCCTGGGGGACACCAGTAGTGAGAGCATGTGGTGTAGACAGAGATCCTCTCCATGCCATCTGGTAGAAGCGACGTGTCAGATAGGATGCAATCCAGGAGTGTACAGAGCCTGAATCGCCCAACCCTGAGAGGGTGGAGAGGAGGATCTGATGGTTCACGGTGTCGAAGGCAGTGGATTTATCTAGGAGGATGAGAACTGAGAGAGAGTTAGCTTTGGCAGAGCGGAGATCCTCTGTGACACAAAGGAGAGCTGTCTCAGTGGAATGAGCCTCATTGAAGCCTGACTGGTTAGGGTCAAGAAGATCATTTTGAGAGAGAATGAGAGAGTTGGTCAGAGAAAGCATGCTCAAATGTTTTGGATAGAAAAGAAAAAAGGCATACCGGCCTGTAGTTTTTAACGTCAGAGGGGTCGATTGTTGTTTTTTTGAGGAGGGCAGCGACTCTGGCCATCTAGATGTCAGAGGGGACGCAGCCAGTGGTCCCTGTGCACTCTGCATGCGCTCTGCTCATGGTGGCTCTGGGTCTGTGTGTATCCATAGCAATGGTTCCGCTTGGGCTGCTATGCTCAATGATGAGACATGAGAGAGCAGTTAACTGTTAGCTACTTTTTGTCACTCTAAACTCTGACAAAACTCAAGGAACATTATTATTTTCTGTGAAATAATCTCTCCTGTGTTATATTTGACGATGTTCAAGCACTTCTGACAGAGATATGACTGTACTGCGCAGCAGAGCACAGGTAAATGACTCAGCTTCAAAATGTTAGTGATCAATTAATGATGCCCTGCCCGTACCCTAGTTATTGATGAAAAAACAGGCCCTAACCCGATGTATAATGTCGAGGCCCGTCGGGCTCAGTTCGGGTAGCAGAGCTCTAACGCAATGCCAAGGAGCGGGAGGGGAAGGTCATGACGGCTGGGATGAAAGGGACCAGTAAGAGTCAAAGGATGCGGAAAGGGAGGAGAGTAGGGACGAAGAGTCAGGAGATAGGAGGGAGAAGAATTTAGCAGAAGGAAGAGACAATAGGAAAGACCAGCGCATGACCATCTGGTTAGGGACTGAGTGGGTAGGGTTGGAGGAGAGATGGAGAGAAAAGGAAACAAAGTAGTGATCAGAGATATGGAGGGGGGTAGCATTGAGATTAGTAGGCGAACAGCAGGTGAACAGCCTCTAGTGAAGATTAGATCAATTTCCTTGTGAGTAGGAGGTGACTGGGAAAGGGTGAGGTCAAAAGAGGTAAGGAGTGGAAAGAAAGAGAAGTCAGGAGGTTAAAGTTGCCCAGTACGATGAGTGGTGAACCAATGTCGGTAAATTAGTTTATCAAGGTGTCAAGCTCATTGAGGAACTCTCCAAGGGCACATGGTGGGTGATAGATGACAACAATGTTAAGCTTGAGTGGACAAGTGACAGTGACTGCATGGAATTGAAATGAGGAGATAAAGTGGTTCCTCCTTTAATAGTTACGAGCTTACACCCAGGGACTTAGAGGTACCCAGCGTCACTGCTTCATTGCTCCAGACCACCACAAGGGGGAGTTAGAGCACTAAATATGCATTTGGGTCCCAAGGTTTTTAAATGACCAATCATATCGAGTGGTTCCACCCCTTCCATGTGGCTTTCTTCAGCAAAAATGGCTGACAAAACATTACGGGGAGGCAAATCTAAGTAGTTATAACGTCATAACGAGTCAAGCAAAAAATTTACAATTGAGAGGAATATGTTAGTGTAGAGACAAACGATTGTGCATATTTTTTTGTCATAAAGTTTTTTTCTGTCATATCCAATACCAGGTGTATCAAACTCCATTCTGTGAATGGTGCTGTGTCTGCATGTATGTATTACAATTATACACTTCAACAGTGTTTACCACTCCTGCTCCTGGGACATCAATGATTACACATTGTAACTATGCAATCCTCTAAATGTAATTATTGGAGGAGAGTCACATCATTGAAAAAAAATATTTTTCGATATACTTTAGGCCTATTATATAAAAACCCTTAGATATTCTCACAGATCCTAATGGAAAATGCCCTTTAGATATTAATTTAGAGTCCTCCAATCAATGGAAAACAACTCACATCAAAAAAATCCCACTTCCTGGATGGATTTTCCTCAGGTTTTTGCCTGCCATATCAGTTCTGTTATACTCACATACATTATTTTAACAGTTTTAGAAAATTCAGTGTTTTCTATCCAATACTACCATGCATATGCATATCCTAGCTTCTGGGCCTGAGTAACAGGCAGTTACCTTTGGGCACATTTGTCATCCAAACTTCAAAAACCAAATTCACAACAGACTTTCAGCACACATATAGGGAAAGACACTCAACAAAAATGGCACTTACACAAATCACTGATGAAATTGATGATAAAATGATTGCGGGGGCTGTCTTGTTAGAACTCAGTGAAGCTTTTGACATTACCAATCATAGTCTGCTGCTAGAAAAACTTATATGTTATGGCTTTACACCCCCTACTTTCATGTGGATAAAGAGTTACTTGTCTAATAGAACACAGAGGGTGTTCTTTAATGGAAGCCTCTCACACATAATCCAGGTAGAAGCAGGGATTCCCCAGGGCAGCTTTTTAGGCCCCTTGTTTTTTTCAGTCTTTACTTTGAGTAAGGCCAGTGAGTCTATGTATGCGGATGACTCAACACTATACACGTCAGCTACTACAGCGACTGAAATGACTTCAACACTTAACAAAAAGCTGCAGTTAGTTTCGGAATGGGTAGCAAGGAATAAGTTAGTCCTAAATATTTCCAAAACTAAAAGCATTGTATTTGGGACAAATGATTCACTGAACCCTAAACCTCGTAACATCTCGTAATGAATAATGTGGAAATTGAGGAAGTTGAGGTGACTAAACTGCTTGGAGTAACCCTGGATTGTAAACTGTCATAGTAAAAACATATTGATACAACAGTAGCTAAGATGGGTAGAAGTCTGTCCATAATAAAGCGCTGCTCTGCCTTCTTAACAATACTATCAACAAGGCAGGTCCTACAGGCCCTGATTTTGTCACACATGGAGTACTGTTCAGTCGTGTGGTCAGGTGCCACAAGAGGGACTCGGGAAAATTGCAGTTGGCTCAGAACAGGGCAGCACGGCTGGCCCTTAAAAGTACATGTAAAGCTGACATTAATGACATTTATGTCAATCTCTCATGGCTCAATGTGGAAGAGATATTGACTTTAAAATTGTATAACTGCCCTAATTTGCCTTTGGCAACAGCTAATGGGGATCCATAGTAAATACAAATACAAACAGTAGAAACGTAAACAAACTATCAGTGGCGACAAATCATCAGTATCATAACACCAGCATAGGCCACTTGTATCAATGAGTCACTATCAGAAAATGGTTTGAATGGTAATCATTTATTTATTAACTGTTTTATTCATGTTTTTATGTACTAGTGATAAGTCATGCATTCCGATTCTTACATAGATTGTAATTGACACATAATGTGTGTAAAATACTTTTTTGAAGGTTGTACTGATTATGATGAGCTAATGCTAAGCTATTTGCTGGCTGTGTGGAGCCATGTTTGTTGACATCATTCAATTCATTCTGAGTGTCATGTAAACGTCTGTCAGACCGAAGATGTTACAGTTAAACAAGGTGAAGGGATGGTTCCACATTGCATACAGTACAGCCCCAACGCGTCTTGTCACCTATCCCTGACGCAAAAAAAATGGCAGCTTGCACAAACTCTACCCTCTAGCAAAAATTGTTTTACTAAATTATTTCGATCAATGGTGAGCTCACACATGATGTAATGAATTGTTCATAGTAATTGCTATTAGCTAATTCATATTATGGTTTCTATCAGTTAAAAGTTGGCTAAATAAAACTGCTAGTGTTAGCGCACTCTTTACTTAGCACTAGGACTAATGTAGAATACATTTTCTGATTTGTATGAGAATTGTGTTATGCTATTGCTACTTCTGTGAATGTCTGAACATTGCATCTAAAAATAAACTGCTCACATTGACGTCATAAAGTTGGTTATGAAGACTGTGTTTGTGCAAAATGTTTGTAAATAAACAGTGTGGGCAGTGTGTTCTAATCACACCGGTTTGAGCGCATGCTGCAAGGACCATGGTAGAATGGCCACTGTAGAATGCAGTAGGCTAGTTGAGAACGAGTTCTCATTTACAACAGCGACCTGTCCAAGATAAAGCAAAGCAGTTCGACACATACAACAACACAGAGTTACACATGTAATAAACAAACATCCAGTCAATAATACATTAGAAAAAAAAGAGGTATAGATACAGTGTGTGCAAATGAGGTAAGATAAGGGAGGTAAGGCAATAAAACAGGCCATAGTGGCAAGGTAATTATGATATAGCAATTAAACACTAGAGTGGTATATGTGCAGAAGATGAATGTGCAAGTAGAGATACTGGGGTGCAAAGAAGCAAAATAAATAAATACAGTATGGGATGAGGTATTTGGATGGGCTATTTACAGATCTGCTATGTACAGGTACAATGATCTGTGAGCTGCTCTGACAGCTGGTGCTTGAAGTTAGTGAGGGAGATATGAGTCTCCAGCTTCAGCCATTTTTGCAGTTCGTTCCAGTCATTGGCAGCAGAGAACTGGAAGAAAAAGCA
The DNA here is from genome assembly GCF_901001165.1 of Salmo trutta. NCBI lineage: Eukaryota > Metazoa > Chordata > Actinopteri > Salmoniformes > Salmonidae > Salmo > Salmo trutta. Next base: position 74,434,345 of record NC_042958.1, read on the forward strand.
GCCAAAGGAGGAATTGGCTTTGGGGGTGACCTGTGAATATACCTGCTGGAGCGCATGTTGCGGGTGGGTGCTGCTATGGTGACCAGTGAACTGAGATAAGGTGGGGCTTTATCTAGCAAAGACTTGTAGATGACCTGGAGCCAGTGGGTTTGGCGACGAGTATGAAGCGAGGGCATATTGAGCAGGGCTAGAGGCTCTACAGTGAAATAAGACAATCACTAAACAGAACAGCAATGGACAAGTCATATTGACATTTGGGAGAGGCATGCGTCGCCGAGTGATCATAGGGGTCCAGTGAGTAGTTAAGCTGGCTGGAGACACGGTGATTCAGACAGCTAGCAGGCCGGGAGTAGCAAGCTAGCAGAAGGGCCTTAGAGGTACGTCGCGACGGAAGAAGTCTGTTGTAGCCCCCTCATGCGGAGCCTCGCGTGATGGATTAGTAGGGTTCCGTGTACTTAAGTGCCCAGTCCAATTGGCAAAATAGGTATAGTGGCCCAAGAAAATTCAGCTAACAGTCCGATATGCTCTAGATAGCTAGCGGGCCACGGCTAGCAGGCTAGCAGATGGGCATTCAGGGGATGTCGCGACGGAGGGGCCTGTTGCAAAAAGAACCTTCAGGCAGATTACGTCGGTAGTCCAGTCGTGATGGATTACCAGGGCTTTGTGTAGTGAAAGGGGTCCAGGCCAATTGGCAAAATAGGTATTGTAGCCCAATGAGTAACTGATGGACCTCTTCAGCTAGCCGGGAGATGGGCCTAGCATGGGCTAGCTCCAGGCTAATTGGTGCTTGCTTCGGGACAGAGACGTTAGCCAGGAGTAGCAACTCGGATTGCAGTTAACTAGCTGCGATGATCCAGGTGAAAAGGTTCAGAGCTTGCGGTAGGAATCCGGGGATATGGAGAGAAAATAAGTCCCGTATGCTCTGGTTTGAATCGCGTTGTGCAAACTGGAGAGAGATTTCCGAGCTAGAGGTTAACTGATGACTGCTAGCAGTGGTTAGCTGACTACTAGCTCGTAGTTGGCTAGCTTCTGTTAGGGGATTCTAGTTCGAAAGTAAAAAAAAAAATCCATGCCACATTGGGTGAGGCGGGTAGCAGGAGAGTATATTGAAGTTGAGGTTTAGGAAAAATATAAAAAAGATATGCGAAGAAAAAGCTAAAAGATGTATTCACGGGCCACGGGACAAGATGAGGACAAAGACGTCTGACTGATACACCACCGTGGATGTTAATATTATATTAGATAATACAGTGTCTTCTGAAAGTATTCAGACCCGGTGACTTTTCCACATTTTGTTACGTCACAGCCTTATACTAAAATTGATTAAAATCCTCAGCAATCTACACACAATGCCCCATTACAACAAAGCGAACACAGATTTGTAGATGTTTTTGCAAATGTATTAAAAATAAAAAGCAAAAATACCTTATTTACATAGGTATTCAGGCCCTTTGCTATGAGAATTGAAATTGAGCTCAGGTGCATCCTGTTTCCATGGATCATCCTTGAGTTTCTACAACTTGACTGGAGTCCACTTGGGGTAAATCTAATTGTTGGACATGATTTGGAAAGTCACAAACCTGTCTATATAAGGTCGCACAGTTGACAGTGCAAAAACCAAGCCATGAGGTCGAAATAATTGTCCATAGAAATCCAAGACAGAATTGTGTGGAGGCACAGATCTGGGGAAGGGTACCACTCCACCAATCAGGCCTTTATGGTAGAGTGGCCAGATGGAAGTCACTCCTCAGTAAAAGGAACATGACAGCCCGCTTGGAGTTTGCCAAAAGGATCCTAAAGACTCAGAAAATGAGATTACAATTATTCAACACATTTTTTATTTGTATTGTACAAACTTAATATGATGAACAGGAATTACATTTGCTCTCAGGGGTGGCAAAAAATAACTGTCTGAAAGCCACGCCTCCAATCTTCTGATAGGGTGCTACCGCACAATATATTGTTAAAAATCGAAGCCCGTCCTTTACATAGGCAGCCCAGTATCAGCATATAAGCATCAATCTATAAAGCATTTACAAAGAAAAGATATGCATCATGTAAATGTTTTGAACCCCAAAAGGTTCTTCAAGCCTCCTGAGAGTGTAGTTGCTAGAACTGTGCAGGAAAGGACAATTAGAAAATAAAATATCAGAGCCAGCTCGGTTTGGCTTGGGTTTGCTCTATAGTGTGAATTAGGCATTCTCTCTCTATGGCTCAATCATGTCTTCTCTAACCCTCTGTTTCTGCCTGTGTTTGTCCTCTCCATACACAGTGTCAGATTGTTGCAGAGGGCAGAAAGATAGAAAAGTGAAAGAGCGAGAAACGGATGATTCCCCCAGCCCATCGCTCTTGTCAGAGTAGCAGGACTGGGGAGTGGAGGAGAGAGGGAGAAGGTGAACTGTTAACATGCACTGTATAATTCATAACGGTAATACTGCCACACACAAGAATGCGCAAACACACACACATGCATGCTAAAAGTGTGCATACACACATACACACAACCAGCGGTAACACTTTACTTGACACCCAGCGTCAGAACACGTTATGACACGGTTATAACCATGTCATAATATGCCATATCAGCTGACATAACCTGTCATATGGTCATAACATTGTCATGACACATATTTAAACCTGTTGTGACAAATATTGCATTATTTTATGGCTGGTTATGAAACCTACAAAATAGTGTCAAAACCTATCACACAAGCAAACCATTCCATTACACCATAGCCTACTTGTGAACAGTATGTTTATATTATTTACATTTTCTGAAATGTACCATATTAAATTGTCATTGTAATTGCACACACATTGATGTGAGACATGCACCTACCCCAATGCTCTGTTTCTGATGACTGGGATGAATGCAGCAGCAGATTTCAGGAGCAGGACAAGGCACCCTCTTTTTGATTGATCACTGACTTAAGGGCATGTAAACTCAGCAAAAAAAGAAACGTCCTCTCACTGTCAACTGCGTTTATTTTCAGCAAACTTAACATGTGTATGAACATAACAAGATTCAACAGCTGAGACATAAACTGAACAAGTTCCACAACATGTGACTAACAGAAATGGAATAATGTGTCCCTGAACAAAGGGGGGGTCAAAATCAGAAGTAACAGTCAGTATCTGGTGTGGCCACCAGCTGCATTAAGTACTGCAGTGCATCTCATGGACTGCACCAGATTTGCCAGTTCTTGCTGTGAGATGTTACCCCACTCTTCCACCAAGGCACCTGCAAGTTCCCGGACATTTCTGGGGGGAATGGCCCTAGCCCTCACCCTCCGTCCCAGACGTGCTCAATTGGATTGAGATCCGGGCTCTTCGCTGGCCATGGCAGAACATTGACATTCCTGTCTTGCAGGAAATCATGCACAGAACGAGCATGGCTGGTGGCATTGTCATGCTGGAGGGTCATGTCAGGATGAGCCTGCAGGAAGGTTACCACATGATGGAGGAGGATGTCTTCTCTGTAACGCACACGCACAGCGTTATTGAGATTGCCTACAATGACAACAAGCTCAGTCCGATGATGCTGTGACACCTGCACGGACCCTCCACCTGCAAATTGATCCCGCTCCAGAGTACAGGCCTCGGTGTAACACTTATTCCTTCAACAATAAACACAAATCCGACCATCACCCCTGGTAAGACTAAACCGCAACTCCAGCAACAGTGGGTTTGTGCCTTACAACAGGCCTATGTACCAATCCTGTGCAGGTGTTGTTACACGTGGTCTGCCACTGTGAGGACAATCAGCTGTCCATCCTGTGGCACTGTCTTAGGCATCACAGTACTACATCTGTAGTCCTCATGCCTCAGGCACATTCAGATTTAACTAGGAACAGTGGGTTAACTTTGTTCAGGGGCAGAACAACAGATTTGTACCTTGTCAGCTCGGGGATTTGAACTTGCAACCTTTCAGTTACTAGTCCAACGCTCTAGACTACGCTGCCGCCCATTTAGCATCCTAGGTTTTCATAACTGTGAACTTTATTGCCTACCGTCTGTAAGCTGTTAGTGTCTTAAATTAACGACCGTTCCACAGGTGCATGTTCATTAATAGTTTATGGTTTATTGAACAAGCATGGGAAACAGTGTTTAAACCCTTTACAAGGAAGATCTGTGGAGTTATTTAGATTTTTACGAATTATCTTTGCAAGAAAAAGGGCCGTTTTTTTTTTGTTGAGTTTACATGATATGCCTATCTAGCTTATATGATTATGATGGTCAAAATGCTTCTTGACAGTGTCATAAAGTGTATTTTCTTAGTCTAAGTAGACTGACACAGGATGGTCATAATGCTTTATGACAGTGCCATAAAGTGTATTTTCTACACATTTTTTAAAATATGATAAATAATGCATTACAGCAACAACAAAGGACTTAAGAATGAAACTTTTAAATGAAAGGAAACTTCTTGGCAGAAAATGTGGGTTTTGACACTTATGTAGGTGTCATAACCAGACATAAAATCGCATAATATATGTCACAACAGCAGCAAATATATGGGTAATGACAGTGTTATTACCATGTTATGAAAATATTATGACCGTGTCATAACGTGTTATGACACTGGGTTTCAAGTAAAGTGTCATGCAAACACACACACACACACACACACACCACTCAAGAGTGCATGTCAACACACACATGTACAGCCCTGTGCAGTCATACTTGCACATAATTCTCAAATCAATGCATACATCCTTTAGCCTAGACGAGAACACGAGACCTCACACTCATACAAAAATGTCACTTCTACTCGCAGCAAAAAGCCCTCTACACTTAATGTTCTACACTCAATCACACTCTCTTTCCCTATGTAGGAGTTGGGGATAGGCGTTCCGTCAACGGGACAGTTGTAAATCATGTAGCGCCGTGTGTCATGATCGCAGATTTTAGAGAAACAACAAATGTCGGTACTTAAAGAGTTGAAGTCGGAAGTTGTAGGTTGGAGTCATTCAAACTCGTTTTTCAACCACTCCATAAATTTCTTGTTAACAAACTATAGTTTTTGCAAGTTGGTTAGGACATCTACTTTGTGCATGACGCAAGTAATATTTCCAACAATTGTTTACGGACAGATTATTTCACTTATAATTCACTGGATCACAATTCCAATGGGTCAGACGTTTACATACACTAAATTCACTGTGCCTTTAAACAGCTTGGAAAATTCCAGAAAATGATGTCGGGGCTTTAGAAGCTTCTGATAGACTAATTGACATCATTTTTGTCAATTGGAGGTGTACCTGTGGATGTATTTGAAGGCCAATCTTCAAACTCAGTGCCTCTTAGCTTGACATCATGGGAAAATCAAAAGAAATCAGCCAAGACCTCAGAAATAAAATTGTAGACCACCACAAGTCTTGTTCATCCTTAGGAGCAATTTCCAATCGCCTGAAGGTACCACGTTCATCTGTACAAATATTAGTACGCAAGTATAAACACCATGGGACCACACAGCTGCCATACCACTCAGGAAGGAGACGCACTCTGTCTCCTAGAGATGAATGTACTTTGGTGCGAAAAGTGCAAATCAATCCTAGAACAACAGCAAAGGACCTTGTGAAGATGCTGGAGGAAACAGGTCCAAAAGTATCTATATCCACAGTAAAACTAGTCCTATATCGACATAACCTGACTCAGCAAGGAAGAAGCCACTGCTCCAAAACCTCCATAAAAAAGCCAGACTACGGTTTGCAACTGTACATGGGGACAAAGATGGTACTTTTTGGAGAAATGTCCTCTAGTCTGATGAAAAAATATATCTGTATGGCCATAATGACCATCGTTTTGATTGGAGGAAAAAGGGGAATGCTTGCAAGCCGAAGAACACCATCCCAACAGTGAAGCACGGGGGTGGCAGAAACATGTTGTGGGGTACTTTGCTGTAGGAGGGACTGGTGCACTTCACAAAATAGATGGCATCACAAGGAAGGAAAATTATGTGGATATATTGAAGAAACATCTCAAGACATCAGTCAGGAAGTTAAAGCTTGGTCGGAAATCGGTCTTCCAAATGGACAATGACCCCATGTGTACTTCCAAAGTTGTGGCAAAATGGCTTAACGACAACAGAGTCAGGGTATTGGAGTGGCCATCACAAAGCCCTGACCTCAATCCTTTAGAAAATGTGTGGGCAGAACTGAAAAAGCATGTGCGAGCAAGGAAGCCTAGAAACCTGATTCAGTTGCAACAGCTCTGTCAGGAGGAATGGTCCAAAATTCACCCAACTTATTGTTGGAAGCTTCTGGAGGGCTAGCCGAAACGTTTGACCCAAGTTAAACAATTTAAAGACAATGCTACCAAATAATAAGTGAGTGTATGTAAACTTATTACCCACTGGGAATGTGATGAAATAAATAAAAGCTGAAATAAATCATTCTCTCTTCTATTATTCTGACATTTCACATTCTTAAAATAAAGTGGTGATCCTAACTGACCTAAGACAGGGCATTTTAACTATGATTAAATGTCAGGAATTGTGAAAAACTGAGTTTAAATGTATTTGGCTAAGGTGTATGTAAACTTCCGACTTCAACTATAAGTTTCGTATATCGGCTGAAATCTTAAATTGTTGTTAATATAACTGCACTGTCCAATTTACAGTAGCTATTACTGTGAAAAAATGCCATGCTATTGTTTGAGGAGAGCTCAAAACAACATAACACTTTTTTCACCGCGACAGGTTTGATAAATTCAACTCTGAAGGTGAAATGTGTACTTACATTCTGAAATCTTGCTCTGATTTATCATCCCAAGGGTCCCAGAGATAACATGACATAACAAAACACGACAAGTGTCGTTTTGTTAGATAAAATCATCTTTCATATCCGAAAAAGGTCCATATAGCATGCACAATCGATTTTGTATTTCCACTCTTTCAATTTGCAAAGAAAGCAATCTATGAAAATCTATCCCTAAATGTTGTTTCAACCAGTCAAATTACGTTCATATTTATTCCTCAGAGATCCTAGAACGTAACCAGACTTCACTATATCATTAGGAGTGTAGTATATCCTATAGGACACCAAATTTGGTCAGAGAGCGACGCCTTCATGGCGCGCCGATGACATGGGCGGTCTTCACTTGATTGACTGTAACTTTGTCAAACAAGCACCAATCGGGGTCAAACAAAGCTAGTATCTGTCAAACAATTTTGCTGCTAACCTTGTGCGACAGCAAGCCTTTTCCTTTTGGACAAAATTGAAAGAATATGGAGATATGAAGTTATGAAAACTGGGTGTTTTGCAAATGTTGAACTTACAATATGGCTACTAATCCTGGAAAAGCTAAATCAAAGTCCAAGTATACATATTTGACGATATTCTTGCAGAAAAATGTCATGTAAATATACATTTGGGCAAGTCGTGAAGGACACATGGGTGACTTCACACTAATGTCATGTAGCTTGGTAATACCTTAAGTTATCAGTCTGAAACTTTGCACATACACTGCTGCCCTCTTGTGGGCACCATCGGAATTACAACAAGAGTGATGGCTATATTTGGGACCTTTCTGTTGCATTTCAAAGATGGTGGTAGAAAAAAATACAAAAAAAGGTTGTTTTTTCTTTGTATTTTGTTCTACCAGATCTATTTTGTTATATTCTCCTACATTCAATTCACATTTCCACAAACTCCAATGTGTTTCCTTTCAAATGGTACCAATAATATGCATATCCTTGCTTCAGGGCCTGAGCTACAGGCAGTTAGATTTGTGTATGTCATTTTAGGTGAACATTTTAAAAAAGGGGGCTATCCCTAATTAATCTTCCACATTACTGTGGTTTGTATAGACATGATCCTGGAATGAAAGTACCATTTGTTACACTCATAACTGTATCCCAAATGACACCCTGTTCCCTATGTAGTGCACTACGTTTGACCAGAGTCCTGGTCAAACGTTGTACACTATATAGTGAATGGGGTGCCATTTGGGACTAGGGTGCCATTTGAGCCATGTATTTCCACGTGCAGTGGACATTTCCTTTTCAATGAAGGAGAGCGAGAGAGCTGGAGAGGGAGAGTGCGCGGGATAGGGTGACTTACGCAGTTATTATTGATGAGTGTGAGATAAAGTGCTTCATTTGCACGGTCTTCAACCAAATTCATATTGAAAGCAGCATAATTTGCATAAATCTCATTAGATGCATTGAGAAGGGTTCATAAATTGTAATATTAATTAGTCATTTTTGCCTCCCTTTCATGCTGAAAATGGGTTATATTAATAAAAAGAGAGGGGTTTGTGATTGTGGAGCCTAATTGGTCTTTGTGTTATCAGCCGGGGCCTGGAAGTGACAGGCTTGATTTAGTTTGGCTTCAACTCTACAGTAGTATCTAATGGAGAGAGAGGAAGGGAGGGAGGGGATGGAGAGGATACTAAATGTTAGTGTGCCTGTGCTTGTGTGTGCTTGCCTACGTGTGTGTTTGCCTGCCTGTGTGTGCATGTGTGTTAGTGTGTGTGCGTGTGGATGTGTGAGTGAATGTGTGTGTGCCATGCTGGTAAATACACTACACAGCAACACTTTAACCTCTTAATGGCCCTTCATGTTCTCCGTGTGGGTGACTTGTCACTCTACCAGAACCTATCCCCCCCTCAGTGGCTCCTTATCTTCCCTTCACTTTAAATCTACCATAAAGAACCTCTAGCCCCCATCCTCCATTTTCTCGAATTATGGCATAGCAACGAGTGATACAGCTGGCTGCCTTTTTTGTTTCTTGATATATTAACGTTGGATCCAAAATTGAACCCTATTCCCTATTTAGTGCAGCCAGCCAAAAAAGTAGTGCACTAAATGGAGATTAGAGAGCCAATTGGGGAATAGGGTGCCATTTCACCCAAAGCAATGCACTAAATAGAGAATAGGGTGTCATTTTGGACACAACCAATGTTTCCTGGGATTGACCTATTACCCCTGTCTTCTCAGGCACGTCAGTGACTCAGCTGCAGGCGGTGGACCCAGACCAGGAGCCCCTCATTTTCGGGGTAGTGGGAGAGGAGGCCATGAGGTACTTTGCAGTGGAGAGAGACACTGGAGTAGTGTGGCTACGACAGCCCCTGGACCGCGAGGTTAGAAGACACAGGCACACACACACACTGCCGCACACACACACACACACACACACACACACACACACACACACACACACACACACACACACACACACACACACACACACAAAACCACCCACACATGCATGCACACACCCACACAAACACACACACCCTGTCTCCATTCCCTCCCCGCACTCCCTCCCTCCTTCCCATATGAAGGGTTTTGCTGACATCTCTCTCCATCTCTTCCAGACCAAGTCGGAGATGCAGGTGGAGTTCTTTGTGAGTGACAGCCAAGGGGTAAGAGCCAAAGAGACAACACTGTTACACATCCTGGATGTCAAGCAGCTCACACACTGTAGATACAACTCCACCTGACCAACTATTATTCACTCTGACACCTGTCTCACACACAACGTTCAAATGCTAAAACACACCGACATTTCAACCTACACAACCCTATGGGTAATGGTTAAGACACTAAATTCATACACTTATTCTATGCATAGAGTGTGTATAATATTTGTATGTGTCAGGGAGTTGATTGATTGTGTGTTACTCACTCTGACACCTGTCTAACATGTACTGTTCTGATTTTTTACTTTACCTTCATTTAATTAGGCAAGTCAGTTAAGAACAAATTCTTATTTTCAATGACAGCCTAGGAACAGTGGGTTAACTGCCTTGTTCAGGGGTAAAACGACAGATGTTTACCTTGTCAGCTCAGGGATTTGATCTTGCAACCTCTCGGTTACTAGTCCAACACTCTAACCACTTAGGCTACCTGCCACACTTCTCCCTGATGCACTTAAGACACCACCCTCATTCTATACATAGAGTAAGTGTATTGTGTGTTTGTGTTTCTCTCTGTCTGTGTGTTTCTGTATTAAACATTAGGACCTCTTGTGCTTTCGCAGGTGGTCAAAGACACAGTGAATATTCAGATAGGAGATGTGAATGACAACTCCCCAACTTTCCATGGCCAGCCGTACACAGTACACATTGCAGAGGTAGGCTACAGTCATGTATATGGAATGTGTAATAGCTACTGTGTATAACTGTCCTCCCTAACGTGTCCCACTGTCCTTGTGGGGAACACTATCATTGTCCTCTGGAGTCACTGTGGGATGAAGTCTCCCCTTGGTACAGATCTAGGATCAGTTTCCCTCTTACAATCCTAACCTTAACCATTGCTGCGGGACATGCAAAACTGACCCAAGAAGTCTTGTGTTATGTGTGTGTGTGTGTGACAATTTTTTACTGATTTATGAAAAAAAAACATAATTTCTCTTGCTCGATATAATACACAGACAGTGAGAATCTTTGAGTCAATGTCTCCTCATAACTGCTTGACTTATCAGACATGCAACTTTACAACAAGTTGGCCCTGCAAATGGCTGTAGACCTGCATGATAACCAACCACCGGTTTGGGAGTCCTCTTCTTCTCATATTTGGAGAAAGTCATCCAAATTGCCATCCAAATATAAAATAAACTCTCCCTCTGCAGTGGTCCTCAATCTCTCCCACTACAGCTTTTCTTTCTCTCTCTCAGGCTACTACCTCCACTAAGTCTCTCCCTCCTATTTCAGGCTCTCTCTCCCACCTCTCATTCTCTCCCTCCCTCCCTCTCCCTCTTTTAGTCTCTATTTATCTCCCTCTTACAGTCTCCCTCACTCTCTGGTCCGAAGGAGGAGAGGAAGGGGGGCAGTCTCACCCCCCTTCTCTCTCTCTCTCTCTCTCTCTCTCTTTATCCCCCTCTCTCCCTCCCTCTCTTCTTTTTGCCCTCTCCCCCATCTGATTGTTGATATGAAGTAATTGCCAGAGTAGAGTAGAATGTTGGAGTCTGGAACTTCAAACAGAGGCTGAAATCTATCTCAGCCACGCACACACATATATCGTGTTGTGTTTATATTGAGTGCATAGCCTATCCCCAGTCTTCTTCAAATCTTCAAAGCCACTGGGATTTTTCCTCTTCAATCCATAAAGTCAAGCAAATCAATTCAGAGAAAGAGGGGGCTGTTTAGCCTGCCCCTCTTTACCTCCTCCTATGAGTGGAGTGAAGAGTTGTTTCAGGTTTCTCTGTTTTTTCAGGATTGTCTGAGGATTCTATCAGGGTTATCTCAGGGTTCTAGTTACAAAGAGCTGCTAAGGTTATATTTTTTATTTTTACCTTTATTTAATTAGGCAAATCAGTTAAGAACAATTTCTTATTTACAATGACTGCCTACCCCGGACAACGCTGGGCCAATTGTGTGCCACCCTATGGGACTCCCAATCACAGCCAGATGTGATACAGCCTGGATATGAACCAGGGATTGTAGTGACACCTCTTACGCTGAGATACAGTGCCTTAGACCACGGCGCCACTCGGGAGCCCACAAATTGCTGCAATTATACCTTTGAATAGATAGAGGCCTTTAGGGCAGGCAAGGCAGGTTGTCCTTGCTGTAGGTACAGCATAACAACATTTTGATTAGACTGTTCCGGTCTTGGATGCTGATTGCCTAAAATCGTGTTCCAAGCCATTATTTATTTCATGATAAACCATGGCAAATGCCTGTTTACTGAAGTGTCACTATGCATCCATAAGAGTGTTTCCACTGTTCTTTTCACATTTCTACTGTCCCAGCCAGGCAATTCATGAACTTCATCAAATAATTGTAACATTATCTCAGGCCATGTTTGTGTATGATACACATACTCCGGGCACCAACTGTAGCTCACAGAATACTCAGTGCTAAGCCATGGGGGAGCCGAGGACGAGATGATGCAGTGAGAGTGTTGTGACTTGTTCTATCTTGTTCCCTGTTCTATCTTGTTTCCTCCATCCCTCCCTCCCTACCTCTCATCCTCTTCCTCCTCCAACAACTTTCTGTCCTCCGCATTTTTATGGCCTCATTACCTCTGTGACTTCCGGTGACCTCCGTCAGGCAAAGCAAATACGCTGCGACATCACTCCATCAACCTGTCACTCACCCTACGTGCCACAGTAGCCGGCCAATCACAGATTATGACTTCCATCAGCAACTCTGAGACGATAAGCTAGTTCCTGAAGTTGACTGCAGAGAAAAACAGACAGGCAGAGAAGGAGGGGGATGGACAGAGACGGAACTAGTTTGACGGAGAGGAAAAATAACAGAAAGGAGTGGAAAGAGATGGGAGTGAGAAAGTAGAGAGATGTGGTATGTAGAGAGATACATATACAGAGACAGAGACAAGGACATGGAGGAAAAAAGTAACAATGGAAGGAATGGGAAAGAGCTGGTGTAATTGAGGAGTTGTAAAGGAGGAGTGTGTGCGCACGTGCGCTGGCATGCGTGCTGTAATTGTGGGTTTAATTTGTGGTGCTATAAAGAGGGTGAAGGGGAGCAGGTGGGCTGCTAGCATTCCCTGTGTCAGCGCTAATGAGCTGGACAGATTTACAGCAGCCAGCCATAGCACAGTGTGTGGAGACCGAGATAACTTTACGTTACGCTGGATAAGAGTGTCTGCTAAATGACTAAAATGTAAAATGTAAATGAGATAATGAACGTGTCTCAAATTGCACCCTATTCCCTATTTAGTACACTACTTTTGATTAGGGCCCATCAAATCATCCCATTGGGCTCTGGTCAAAAGTAGTGCACTATATAGGACATAATGTGCCGTTTGGGACACATTCAGAGACTATTACCCAAACACAATGTTCGACTAAAACAACAGATGGGCCTCAGCCAAATTCCCCATTTAATGTAATGGTGGTAATAGTGCAGGGGTGCTGCATACTGTGTTTTTTTGTTTTTCACATTTTAGAGTAAGTTGTATTCCTATTAGGTATGAGCCCAAGAAAGGTGATAATACTGTCTTTCAGCCCTATGATTCTTGATCTAAATCTAGCATTACACACCTTAAAGTACAATGTACATTAGACGTGTATATTTGAAATGTAGTCTGTGTCTGTCCATCCGTCTGTGTGTGTGCATGCTTTATTGTGTGCTTTTGTGCATGTGTATAACTCACTAGTTGAACAGTTTTTAATAACACTAGTCGCCCCAGAGAGTCCCAATCCACTCCCCCAGCCTTTACTCCCATGCTTCCTGGCCCCTAAACCCTCTCCCACTGCGAGCTAGTCTCTGTGTCATTGACACGCCACCACCATCAAATGCCACTACTAATGACTTTTCTGAGACTCACCCAGTGTTTTCTGTGTCCTGCTGCTCACCCCAGACCCACCCTGATCCCACAAACACACTCGTTCTCCTGCTCTGTGTCTGTCTTTTCTTTTTTTCTTTCTTTCTTTCTCCGACTTCCCCTCTTTCTTTCTTTGAATTCCACTCTCCCATTCATGACTTACACTGTACAGACAGACAGACAGACAGACAGACAGACAGACAGACAGACAGACAGACAGACAGACAGACAGACAGACAGACAGACAGACAGACAGACAGACAGACAGACAGACAGACAGACAGACAGACAGACAGACAGACAGACAGACAGACAGACAGACAGACAGACAGACGTAATGAACATACAGAGTGATGAATGCATGGACAGACAGACAGGCACGCGCTCACACACATACACACAAACCCCCAAAAACGTCTACCTTTTATGTACTATACCTCGCTCAGCTTATTTTACCAACGCCATAACTCATCAATTATTTATTTATCGTCCCGTAGACACACAGTGTTGTAGAATATTGAACACAGATAAGGCAACAGTGATGCAGAGGGAGATAGTACAGCCATGCTAAGTCTGACCCTGAAATGCACTATTCAGATGGATTGAATATATTGGCAAACAGGCAGACAGACAAGCAGGCATCCACTGCACTGCTGGATAGCTAACATTGAGCTTATCTGTTTACTTTCTCTCCCCCATTCTGTCAGGCAGCTTGTGAAGGGAAATCCGTCCTCAGCCTAGGTATTTCTGTATTTTCTATCAGCCCTATCTCAGTGTCCCTCACGGTGCTGATAGCTCTTACATTGACTGCTATTATAAACCAGTCTTTATTTTAGCTGGGGGTGGACAGACCACACCATAGAAATATAATGACTATAATATGGGTACACTCAATATGGCCACCAGAATTTACAGTAAATGTAATCAATGAATATTGCCTTGAATGGGAATGTCCGTTTTAATCATTCTATTCTATGGAGGACGCAAGTTACTTAAACAATGATAGACCATAGAAAGTCAAACAGGATCAAAGCTTGAGAGTGGTCAGGTCATCAGACCTGTGCAGTATCCATCTAGCTATACTACACTGTACTGACTGCCACAGCATCCATGTGAGCTGATATTTCATTTATGTTACATTGATGTCACAGTGATGTTGAAATCACAATCACAAGAGGTCGAAGGATGGCTGGAGGGTTGGGCTGGGGAAGGGAGCATGGTTGGCAGGAAGGCAGACAGGCAGACAGACAGGCACGCACACACTGATCTCTCAGATTGGTTTGGCAAAGCGTATCAGAGAGTGTTCATTATGCCTGTGAATGAGATGTTAAGAGCTTGATGTTGGATTGGGCAGAACAACTATTTGATGTGCCCTGTTTCACTATAAAGTAGAAATCAGATTAATGTGATCTAGTCCCTTTTTCTCTTTCTCTTTGTACAATTATAATGAAAGCATAACTTCAAGCCCTAATAATTTACACCTCTGTGTATCACATTATCCTGCCTGAAGTTATTATACACCTATTACATTCATTGTATTAAAACCATTATTTTACATATGACCTATAAGCAATGAGATTCTGAAACAATCCTATTAATTTAAGATTCTGTTAAACTAAGTAATTAATGTCGGCATAAAGAAATGGTTTGTACTGTTGTTATCATAACTGCCTTAACAATCAAACACTCCCACCACATATACCATAGCACGCACGCACACACACACACACACACACACACACACACATTACTGTGATTTGCTCTATGCGTAATGGTTTCTGTATCGTCTCCGCAGGATGAAATTGAATGGGATGGTTAGTGAGAAGTGACTGGGTGACACTAATACCAAGAGCCACGGAGAGAAGGGTGGAAGGAAAGATAGAGCGAGGGAGGGAGATGGGGAGAGAGAGAGAGGATGGATAGAGAAAGAGAGAGTAAATGAGGAATAGACGGAGAGAGAAGGGAGGAGGAGGAAGGTTGAATGGAAAGTAGTCAATATGAGATCCACCCTATAGTTGAGATTAGTTTTGGTAGAACTTTTATTTTCAAGGCTTACGGTATATTAATGTCTAGAGGTCTCTCTCCATCTGTCCCTATGCATATATCTGAGAACATTGATTAATGCTCAACACTTGATATCTTGATGTCTACTATGTGTAATACCTATTTCATCTTATACATTTGGTCTTCTTATGTCTATGCACTATAAAAAAGCCAACTTAACCAAATGCTCACACAGTGTTATTATGTGAGTTGAGTGGACTTTAAAAGGACAATAATTTGAGCTTATGTGCTAAAGTCTTCAAAAACACAAATGAATACTGTATTATTTACAGTTAACTATAGTATAACTACTGTAGTATTTATTTATATACATATAAAAACAATGTTTTTATAAATGAAAATGTGTTGTTTTACTGGGTCAGCCATAGTAGTGCGGCACACCTGGAAGAAATTTGGGATAAAACTAGTAATTAATGTAGTGTTTTTACAGATTGTAGCATTTACTGTAGTGTTTTGCGGACATTACTGTAGTATTCACTATTGTGTTTTTGTTTTATTATCTTTGAGATAGAAGTGGAGGCTTTTTCCTTGAGGAAACCTACTGGAGAACTACTAAAATAGCAAATTGTCTATAACCTGTAGGTAGGTAGGACTGGGGTCTGAATGGACAGTTCAAAGCTTCTGCTCTTTTCTATAACCTGGTCAATACTTGGAATGTAGGTTTCTCACTTAAGAGTGGCACAAATTGGGATATGGGGGTTTCTGGTGATGGTTTCTGGGTCATTCCACGAAAAGAGTGCCCTTTGCGTCGTTTGATATTTTATTTAGAAATTGTGCACCAATATTGAATATTAAAAGCCTGTTATATTAAATGAGAATTTAAAAAATCTGATTGTTAATATGAATAAAGGCTTGCTAAAGTGCAGAAATTCTGTATTTTGACATGTCCCTCCGTCAACCCTGTGGGATTTGTAGGAAGATTGTAACCCATTTAATCCCCAAATTTCTGAAAGTTTCACCATCATTGTGAAGACTTATTTTTATTTATTAACCCATCCACCACATCCACCACAGCTTTTCTGCTACATACAGTTGAAGTCGGAAATTTACATACACCTTAGCCAAATACATTTAAACTCAGCTTTTCACTATTCCTGACATTTAATCCTAGTAAAAATTAGGATCAACACTTTATTTTAAGAATGTGACATGTCATTATAATAGTAGAGAGAATTATTTATTTCAGATGTTATTTCTTTCATCACATTCCCAGTGGGTCAGAAGTTTACATACACTCAATTAGTATTTGGTAGCAGTGCCTTTAAATTGTTTAACTTTGGTCAAATGTTTCGGGTAGCCTTCCACAAGCTTCACACAAAAAGTTGGATGAATTTTGGCCCATTCCTCCTGACAGAGCTGAGCTAAATACCTTTAGTTTTGGTGATCTTCTTAGCTCCAGCTCATTTTCAAGTCCTCTCGTGGTTATGGTCCTAACCCTGGAACGGGTATCACCATAGAAAGAAGCTGGCTTGATGAAAACAATGTCCATTTCATCTGTTCTCTTTAGTCGCAATGTAATTTTTTTTATAGCTAAACAGCTCATTTTTGGATGGTAACTGTGATAAGGGTGGAGTTTTGGGCGGGTTGAGGAGTACTGGAATGGTGTGACTTTCAGCTTACAATAGGCCATAAGTATACAGCATATCCCCGATTGTCCTCACTTTGATTATGCTGTAACAACATACTGTAGCACAATGACCAGGAACTCTATTCATTTAAATTGCAGATTAGGGCTTTCAGGAGGAACGGAAAACCTACTGGAGAAAACCTCCTTCCTTCCCCATGGGCTAGGTCCGTCTTCTGTGCGGCCCATCCCGTGCCCCCAGCCTTCGTGCCTTGAACCTCGTGCGCTCACCGCTATCTCATTGGATAAAGCTGGTGAACTGCAAGGCAATCCCATTGTGCGCCACTCGGGAGCCATGACTAATATATACTGCTCAAAAAAATAAAGGGAACACAAAAATAACACATCCTAGATCTGAATGAATGAAATAATCTTATTAAATACTTTTTTCTTTACATAGTTGAATGTGCTGACAACAAAATCACACAAAAATAATCAATGGAAATCCAATTTATCAACCCATGGAGGTCTGGATTTGGAGTCATACTCAAAATTAAAGTGGAAAACCACACTACAGGCTGATCCAACTTTGATGTAATGTCCTTAAAACAAGTCAAAATGAGGCTCAGTAGTGTGTGTGGCCTCCACGTGCCTGTATGACCTCCCTACAATGCCTGGGCATGCTCCTGATGAGGTGGCAGATGGTCTCCTGAGGGATCTCCTCCCAGACCTGGACTAAAGCATCCGCCAACTCCTGGACAGTCTGTGGTGCAATGTGGCGTTGGTGGAGCGAGACATGATGTCCCAGATGTGCTCAATTGCATTCAGGTCTGGGGAACGGGAGGGCCAGTCCATAGCATCAATGCCTTCCTCTTGCAGGAACTGCTGACACACTCCAGCCACATGAGGTCTAGCATTGTCTTGCATTAGGAGGAACCCAGGGCCAACCGCACCAGCATATGGTCTCACAAGGGGTCTGACGATCTCATCTCGGTACCTAATGGCAGTCAGGCTACCTCTGGCGAGCACATGGAGGGCTGTGCGGCCCCCCAAAGAAATGCCACCCCACACCATGATTGACCCACCGCCAAACCGGTCATGCTGGAGGATGTTGCAGGCAGCAGAACGTTCTCCACGGTGTCTCCAGACTCTGTCACGTCTGTCACATGTGCTCAGTGTGAACCTGCTTTCATCTGTGAAGAGCACAGGGCACCAGTGGCGAATTTGCCAATCTTGGTGTTCTCTGGCAAATGCCAAACGTCCTGCACGGTGTTGGGCTGTAAGCACAACCCCCACCTGTGGACGTCGGGCCCTCATACCACCCTCATGGAGTCTGTTTCTGACCGTTTGAGCAGACACATGCACATTTGTGGCCTGCTGGAGGTAATTTTGCAGGGCTCTGGCAGTGCTCCTCCTGCTCCTTCTTGCACAAAGGCGGAGGTAGCGGTCCTGTTGCTGGGTTGTTGCCCTCCTACGGCCTCCTCCACGTCTCCTGATGTACTGGCCTGTCTCCTGGTAGCGCCTCCATGCTCTGGACACTACGCTGACAGACACAGCAAACCTTCTTGCCACAGCTCGCATTGATGTGCCATCCTGGATGAGCTGCACTACCTGAGCCACTTGTGTGGGTTGTAGACTCCGTCTCATGCTACCACTAGAGTGAAAGCACCGCCAGCATTCAAAAGTGACCAAAACATCAGCCAGGAAGCATAGGAACTGAGAAGTGGTCTGTGGTCCACCTGCAGAACCACTCCTTTATTGGGGGTGTCTTGCTAATTGCCTATAATTTCCACCTGTTGTCTATTCCATTTGCACAACAGCATATGAAATGTATTGTCAATCAGTGTTGCTTCCTAAGTGGACAGTTTGATTTCACAGAAGTGTGATTGACTTGGAGTTACATTGTGTTGTTTAAGTGTTCCCTTTATTTTTTTGAGCAGTATATATATAAATACATATATATTACCTTACATTTTTTAAATATTTTGAAATGTTATTTTTTTCATTTCACTTCACCAATTTGGACTATTTTGTGTATATCCATTACATGAAATCCAAATAAAAATCTATTTAAATTACAGATTTTAATGCAACAAAATAGGAAAAACGCCAAGGGGGATGAATACTTTTGCAAGGCACTGTAGTTATAAAAATGTCCCCCTCCAATGTTACGTTTGTCATTTTAGTTTCGTTCGCAGAGTTCGAGGAAAGGTCTTTTCTTTCTTTGCTTCAATGTATCTGATTCTTTTTCGAGCATATCAAAATGCAGATAAATAAATAGTTCAAGGTTCTCTATATTATCCAGAATGTTTGTTTCGCAGTTATCAGCTAATCATCAGTTTTTATGATTAATTTATGGGACAAGCTGTGCCTTCCACGCTGCCACATCATCAACCCAACCTCCGGAAGCCAAGTTAAAATAATTTTTATTGTGATGACTTGGTTATTTTGCTGCTTTGACAAATTTATTTCAAAGATTATTTGTTTTAAGTGATTATTGATTAATTTACCTCTGTCCCTCATTTTAAGGTCAACCCTATTACGTGATCTGAACTGTTGTTTTAATATGGTGAAACTATTCCTATTTTTTTATTTCAATTTTTTTTTTTAACATCTAATAGTCAAATCATAGTGTAATTGCAGGGGAGCTGGTTCTACTCTTTTTTTGGGCCATTTTCTAGTGTTTTTTGGTGGAAAACTGAGCGGCATTGTTAAAACATTCAATTGCCCCTCTCTGTTGAAACAACAAGCTTCCTATGCCCCTGTCATTTGGGGATTTAAATTGTCAAACCTGTTACGGTCAACTCTGTTACTTTATTTATTTAACCTCTAGAGATGGAAAAAATAATTTTTTTATGAAGTTGAACATGACAGAATGTTAAAATTAGGTAAAATAAAACTTTTTGGGGACTAAGTTACACACAACCCTTCTGTGTTTGTTCCAGTCAGTCCCTAATTAATCCTTTCAGACCGAAATGGCTATTTGTGTGAGTGACATGTCAAACACTACCATCATTGCACAATAGTAATAGTTTACTGCTCGTACATCGTTTCCAATCCAGGGGGTTGTCTAAACTGTGTATGTGTCTGCTGACATTCAAGAATGTAAAGTATAGACTTTCCCTCTCTTTAGCTCTCCATCGTTTACTTTATCCCACTGAGCATGAAGAGCACCTTGTTTGCTTGTGTGAAAATGTCTTTGTCAGAGAGGCAGGCTGGCATCTGAGTGACCATCGATGAGAGGGGGAAGGCAGAGAGAGAAATTCAGCGAGGAATGAGCTCGCTCTCTCTCTCTCGCTCTCCTCCACCCCATGGGTGGTCGTGAGTTCCAAATTGAAATGAAGAGGAAATTCAGCAACTCTTGGAGGGCAGTGGAGGACTGGAAGTTGATAAAAAAAAAAAAAAAAAAGAAGCTTGTTCATCGATTAAAAACGAACACGTTTCGGGCCTTAGCCTTCATCACAATTTTTCAGTGTGCTCCCAATTTCCAAAGCCTCTCTCTCTGTCTCTCTGGTCTTGATCACAGTGAATGCTGAATCTCAACCCACTGTAGTCTGAGCTCTCTGGAGGTATGACGGAACGCCCTACAGTGCATGACTCATTTACTTTACGAACAGTGGAAATTAAGAGAACTGAAAAAAATTATTAAGTGGACTAAGATGGTTCCCAAACTGTTGGGGTGTGCGTTATATATATATAAAGGAAAGTCTGGATTTAAACTTAATTTTGAAAGTTGTAATAGTAGAATGCACAAGGTGCAATTTCGAAATTGGGAAGAGCATTATCAGTTCCTCTTGTCATGTTAATCATTGCATAACTTAGAAAGCTATTTATAACTTGCCAGAAATGTCCAGATCAACTCGCCCATGTCAGCTAAAAAATATATATTTAGGTTTCTTAAACTATAGATATTATTGTAATTTTTTTGTCACTCAATTATCACATGAATACACTTTAGACATGGCAAAATTTGTAGAATTGCAAGAAATAAGCCCTGCAAAATTCTCTACCAACAAGAGGGGTCTGAACAGTTTTTGTGTCATGATCAGTGCTTGTGCCCATAGAAATAGATGTGGCGCGTGCACAGAGGGGGCACGGGATGTTCCCCAGTCTGGAAGGGGGGCCCCAAGTTGAAAAGTTTGGGAAACCCAGGACTAACGAACATTCCATAATTATTGCAGGTGTTGGTTAATGTAACCAGGGCTGTGTAACTACCTCTGTTGTCACTACTACTGTTTAGTTAAGTTGTAGCTAACCTTGTCATAACAAACTCACACACACACCACCAGCACCATCATCATCACCTCCATCCTCATCAGACATAACAAACATGAAAAAACAACAGATGGAACAGATGTTTAACCACTCAATTATAAACCCAAATGTTGACAAATGTTTGCCACATATGTTCCCAGCCGTTGTCATTTCAATCAATCAGCTGTTTAGTGGCTGTGTCTTTTCTGCGTCATCCCATTTGGTGGGAAAAACATATTGGTCCACGTCCATACATCAACATGCTTCATGTGTGTGTGTGTGTGTGTGTGTGTGTGTGTGTGTGTGTGTGTGTGTGTGTGTGTGTGTGTGTGTGCGTGTGTGTGCGTGTGCGTGCGTATTTACCGGTTGTGTTTTGGAGTCATGTGTGGTTGACATGCAAGCAAAATCTCTTACATTTTGGGCACTTTTCCTACAGTATCAGAACCCTCTTTTCAAGCTGCGATGTCCCCTTCAATGGTCACTAGGCCCTTTGGTTAGTCTTAATACTACAGTACCGTCCTTCCTAACACCAACTTAGCCCCTCTACCCTCCACTCCCCCCCTCCTCGTCACCTTCCCCTGCTAGTGTCCCTCCCTGACTATAAGTGCTTTGATGTATAATTGAGTTGTGCTCTGAGCCTCCCCTCTCCTCTTTCCCTCGCTTGCCTCCTTTCCCCCCAGGAGTTGGCTTAGAGAATGGTAGAATGGTAGACCTCAACAAGTCTGGTTCATCCTTGGGAGCAATTTCCAAACGCCTGAAGGTACCACGTTCATCTGTACAAACAATAGTACTCAAGTATCAACACCATGGGACCACGCAGCCATCACACCACTCAGGAAGGAGACGCGTTCGATCTACCTGGGGATGAACGTACTTTAGTGCGAAAAGTGCAAATCAATCCCAGAACAACAGCAAAGGACCTTGTGAAGATGCTGGAGGAAACAGGTGCAAAAATATCGATATTCACAGTAAAACAAGTCCTATATCGACATAACCTGAAAGACCACTCAGCAAGGAAGAAGCCACTGCTCAAAAACCTCCATAGAAAAGCCAGACTACGGTTTGCAACTGCACATGGGGACAAAGATCATACTTTTTGTAGAAATGTCCTCTGGTCTGATGAAACAAAAATAGAACTGTTTGGCCATAATGACCATCGTTATGTTTGGAGGAAAAAGGGGGAGGCTTGCAAGCCAAATAACAACATCCCAACCATGAAGCACGGGGCTGGCAGCATCATGTTGTGGAGGGTGCTTTGCTGCAGGAGGGACTGGTGCACTTCACAAAATAGATGGCATCATGAGGAGGAAAATTATGTGAATATATTGAAGAAACATCTCAAGACATCAGTCAGGAAGTTAAAACTTGTTTGCAAATGGGTCTTCCAAATGGACAATGACCCCAAGCATACTTCCAAAGTCAAGGTATTGGATTGGCCATCACAAAGTCCTGACCTCAATCCCATAGAAAATGTGTGTGCAGAAAAAGCGTGTGTGAGCAAGGAGGCCTACAAACCTGACCCAGTTACATCAGCTCTGTCAGGAAGAATGAGCCAAAATTCACCCAACTTATTGTGGGAAGCTTGTGGAAGGCTACCCGAAACGTTTGACCCAAGTTAAACAATTTAAAGGCAATGCTACCAAATACTAATTAAGTGTTTGTAAACTTCTGACCCACTGGGAATGTGATGAAAGACATAAAAGCTGAAATAAATCATTCTCTCTACTATTGTTCTGACATTTCACATTCTTAAAATAAAGTGGTGATCCTAACTGACCTAAAACAGGGAATTTTTACTAGGATTAAATGTCAGGAATTGTGAAAAACTGAGTTTAAATGTATTTGGCTGAGGTGTATGTAAACTTCCGACTTCAACTGTAGGTCCTGGATGCCAGACCAGGCGGTGATGCTCCTGGTCAGGATACTCTCGATGGTGCAGCTGGTGAACTTTTTGAGGATGGTGTTGATGTGGGCCATGACCAGCCTTTCAAAGCCTTTCATGTCTACAAACATAAGTTCTACGGGGCGGTAGTCATTTAGGCAGGATAACTATGCTTTCTTGGGCAGAGGGACTACAGTGGTCTGCTTGAAAGATGTAGGTATTAGACTCGTTCAGGGAGAGGTTGAAAATGTCAGTGAAGACACTTGCCAGTTGGTCAGCGCATGCTCTGAGTACACAACCTTATAATCCATCTGGCCCCATGGTCTTGTGAATGTTGACCTGTTTAAAGGTCATTCTCACATCGGCTACGGAGAGCGTAATCACACAGTCATCCCGAACAGCTTGTGCTCACATGCATGCGTCAGTGTTCCTTGCCGCGAAGTGAGCATAAATTGCATTTAGCTCGTCTGGTAGGCTCGCGTCACTGGGCATCTCGCGGCTGGGTTTCCCTTTGTAGTCTGCAATAGTTTGCAAGCTCTGCCACAATCGACAAGCGTCAGAGACGGTTTTGTAAGATTCAATCTTAGGCCTGTATTGACTCTTTGCCTGTTTGATGGTTTGTCTGAGGGCATAGCAGGATTTCTTATAAGCGTCCAGATTAGTGTTCCGCTTCTTGAAAGTGGCAGCTCTAGCCTTTAGCTCGGTGTGGATGTTGCCTGTAATCCATTGCTTCTGGTTGACACTTGCCAGTTGGTCAGCGCATGCTCTGAGTACACAACCTTATAATCCATCTGGCCCCATGGCCTTGTGAATGTTGACCTGTTTTAAGGTCTTTCTCACATCGGCTATGGAGAGCGTAATCACACAGTCATCCCGAACAGCTGGTGCTCTCATGCATGCTTCAGTGTTCCTTGCTGCGAAGTGAGCATAAATTGCAATCTTCAGGTACCCTAATATGTAAATAAATGATACAATTTAAGACGGAGAATAGTATGTTCATTCCCGGAGATAAATAACGAAGTGCGCGTCCTCAATGATGTGCGCCACAACACTACAGCCAAAATGGGAGCCACTTAGAAAACTACAAATTCTTGCTAATTAAAAAAAAAAAAAACGGAAACTCTTTCTAAAGACTGTTGACATCTACTGGAAGCCCTAGGAACTTCAATCTGGGAGGTATTCCATTGATATTCCCATAGACAGCCATTATAATGAGTGGTGAGCTCAAAAATTATATTTCCCGGATGGATTCTCCTTGTGTTTTGGCCTGCTATATCAGTTCTGATATACTCAGACATTATTTTAAAAGTTTTGGAATACAATACTACCAATTATATACAATACTACCAATTATATGCATATCCTAGCCTCTGGGCCTGAGTAACAGGCAGTTTACTTTGGGCACCTCAGTCATCCAAACTTCAGACCGTTCCACAGGTGCATGTTCATTAATTGTTTATGGTTCATTGAACAAGCATGGGAAACAGTGTTTAAACCCTTTACAATGAAGATCTGTGAAGTGATTTGGATTTTTACGAATTATCTTTGAAAGACAGGGTCCTGAAAAAGGGACATTTAGATGGGTCTAGATTAGATGGGTCCCGGGTGCTGGAGGTATGCCAGGGGCATGCCCCCTCTTGATATTATTTTCTAGAAGGACTGTGAGAATGTCAGTTTTGGTGACATTGTACTTCAAAATAAATAAATAAAATTATGCTGACACCATCTAAAATATACAATACTTTACAAACTAGTAACAAGATTGTGTTTAGAGTTTGGGATCTAGCAAATGATTAGCCCAATGGGGTATGCATATGGGCACCCCGTGCATAAGCCTTTTTATTTTTCCATTATGCTGCATCAGTTGGGCTACAGGTGAGAATGCTTATTGCTAATAGCACACCTGATGACTTTAATGTCCCCCTAACAACTTGCATAAACACAGTGAATATAATGTAGGCCTACCTGTTACAATTGACCTGTGTTGCCCATATGCACTCACAGAGAATTGCTAACGTGCCTAAATCATTCTGATAAACAGTGCAGATCAGGCTCCTGAAAAAATATACTGTATGTAGTATATATTTGCAAGGATCCCGGGGTTTGGGCCCCCAACCAAAAGTCACTTAGGGCCCTCACAATGCTAAGGCCGGCCATGAGAGAAACAAAGAGACAGACTTTGTCATGGCCCGTCAGTTTGATTTGATTGATTTAATTTGACATAAAGGATTGATGGATATATACTAGCTGCTTCTCCTCTCTGTCTCCCAGTCTAATGAAATGGAGGGATCAGAGAGAGACATAGAAGGATGGAGGGAATGGGTTTGTGATGTTGATCATGCTGTAACAGTGAGGAGGCATACAATAAAGATCTGTTTTTCTTGCCGAAAGTTAGGCTTTTTATTTGCAGTGAGGATAAATAGCCGTCGACTGTACACTATATACAGTACAAACAAAATAACAAACCTTGGACGGTGAACAAAAGGTAGGTCTGATAAACATATCTGAATCAACTCATAGATTAGAATACGCAAAAGAAAACCCATGCAGCATGCTGACCTTGCCCTGTCTCTCAAAGAAAGAAATTCCAGGGTTCTTATACCCATACCCATTACGCAACAGCCAATGGGAGACAGCCATGTCTTACAATGATCAGTCAACATTCACAATGTATGTATATCCTAATTATCCTAATCATACATATATTTAAACCAACACACATCTCAATAAAGGTGCTAACTCATGTATAGGCATGAATCAAATTTGGGATACACATGTGGGAATTAGCAACTTCTGCATACCCCGTACAGTGAATAACCATTCACACAATCTGATGGTCAAACTTTGATCAGGAAACAAGACATAACCCTCTCCAATCAATGAGGAAATAAAAGGTAACCATTCACATTTATTTTGATTCACCTTAACGTGTTAATTCATAAACATTATCACCTTGCACTTGTAACTTTAGATCACTCAATGCATGAATAGATAAATGTATATAACGGGAGATGCACAACAAAAGCTTTCGGTGCCAAACCAATTGTTAGTGCTCCAACTCAAACTCTGTTTCTTTCCACTTTACAGGTGATCAACAATCACACAATGGGATACCATCGATAGCCACACAAATGCAATAAATCAATGTGCTTTTAATAAATGGTCAGATTAATCCATGTCTGGTTTATTCATCACGGTAGTTCTTTCGATTAAAGCCAGCTATTATGAAATATCAAAAATGTTGGGTCTACAAAACAAACCCAGGCAAGATGTAATGTAAATAAACCCATAATGTGCTCTATCTGAGAGTTCTCAAGCGGCTGCTGGGCCAGCCACCCGTCGATCAGTCAGTATCAGACAGCTAGTGTTCTCGGTTGCTTGTAGCCTAGAACAAGCATGTAGGTTACTCTACTGTATAAAAATTGTAATTTGCAATTTTACAGCAGTAAAATGTAATTCTAATTGACATAGACAAGTTCAACAATATAGGCCTCCTACTGCAACAATAGCGGCATTATCTACTTGATTTATTGCAGTGCAAACACGTGCCTGGAAAAGTCGGCCCTCAACAACTATAGGTTTAATAAATTCGCCATCAAAAGTTTGCAATAGTAAACTCCACATCCAAGAGGAAAACAATTAGCTGTGGCTGCTGATCTCAGAAAATTTCGTATTATTCTGTATGTAAATCCAGGACACTCCATTTAGTATGATATGTTACATTTCGTAGGGTATGTATTAATTTGTGGATGTCCATCACCCATTTCGTATTATACACTACATGGCAAAAAGCCACAAACAAGCCTAAGATCACCATGCGCAATGCCAAGCGTTGGCTGGAACAGTGTAAAGCTGTTGAAACTGTTGAAATTGCCTTAGTATGGTCTTTGTGACACACTGGGGCTCCTTGCGACAGAGCTCTTTATTCAGTCCAGAGGTCTTGCTGAGAAGGATCTCAGCCTTAGACACCATACTGAGACACATTTCTCCGGTTCAGCTCTTTACCAAAACTTGACTGAGTTGACTCCTTCTGAATTCAAATTAAAAAGAAACACAGATATCAGGCTGCATCAGATTGGCATGTCAAATGGAGCTGATAGAATAGTCTTGAGAACTCTAGTTTTTAAAAAGCTGATCAAGGATCAGGTCCTCGTCAAGGGATCATTCAAGTATCAATTCTGAAAGTTTTCATAGATTTCCAAAATTGCTTGTTAATTTCCATAGTTTCTTTACAATCATGTAACTTTGGTAAATTACACGAAGTTTTGCAACCAGTCCAAGTAATCTTATTTATTATGATCTAAAATGCAAAGCAGATCCTAAATCAGCACTCTTACTCTGAGACTTAGGGCTTTTTCACATATGAAACTTGGTACCCTGGTTCGGTTTCCTGGAGCATTTGTGAGAATACTACAGAATACATTTTGCCTTCACAAGACCTGAAAATAACAGTTTCAGGGTGCGATTAGCAAGACGGACATTCTACATGATGTTAGCAAGCTGGTTTGTATACAACAGGCAAGAAAGTTCCATGCGACTCGCGCTGCCGCGTCACAATACCTGGTACTCTGGTCCTGGGTCTGGGACCCGCTACTCACGCATGTCCAGGATTCATTACAGCCAGGGTTTGTTTGCGTTTCACGCATGCTTTACAGTGCGGATCAGGGTACCAAATGCTCCAAAATCCCGATCATTAGCGGTATGAAAGCGCCCTTAGTGAATACGAGCCCAGATCTAAAGACGCTCCTTTTGTAGGGGATCGTAACATATTAACGACATGAGCTCATGTACGTACAGCCTGCATCTTCAGCTAATTGAACAATGCACAGCAGTCGTTAACATGACACTAATGAGGCTAAATTGGTTGACGAAGCTCATTATTGAGAAAATCTCTCTTTCTCCACTGCATACCTACACAGGTCTCTTGCTGCCTCTACCTCACATCTCTTTCACACCAGCACACACACACATGCACCTATTTCCCTTCCCTTCGTGAACATATACTCACTCTCTCACACACACAAACTGTCCCTGATTCCCTGATGTCTTTATAAGACCAAAGTGCTAGACTGATTAAAGTCTCTGTTTTATAGAAAGCGGAGGAAAATATGATGAAATAAATAAATAAAGCCAAAGCGTGTAGCCCCCTAGGCAACATCCGTTTATATAATAATCAGCTCGGCTTTCATTTGCATTTCATTCTGAAGAAAAATAAGAAGTTGAGTAGAATGTGAATAAGAGAGACATACACTATATATACAAAAGTATGTGGACACCCCTTCAAATTAGTAGATTCGGCTGTTTCAGCCACACCTGTTGCTGACAGGTGTATAAAATCGAGCACACAGTCATGCAATCTCCATTAACAAACTGTATAATGACCTTACTGAAGAGCTCTGTGACTTTCAACGTGGCAACGTCAAAGGATGCCTCCTTTCCAACAAGTCAGTTTGTCAAATTTCTTCCCTGCTAGACCTTCCCCGGTCAACTGTAAGTGTTGTTATTGTGAAGTGGAAACGTCTAGGAGCAACAATGGCTCAGCCGCAAAGTGGTAGGCCACACAAGCTCACAGAACGGGACCGCCGAGTGCTAAAGCGCATAGCGCGTAAAATCATCTGTCCTCAGTTGCAACACCCACTACTACACTACTGCCTTTGGAAGCAACGTCAGCAATGTTCGTCAGGAGCTTTATGAAATGGGAGAGAGAGAAAGAGCGAGAGAAAGAACAACTTCTGTCTCCACTCTCTAGCCGCGTCTCCTCAGAGGGTCAGACACAGAATAAGAGTCATAGTTTTATACAGCAGCACGGGCGCTCAGGAGTTTCTGGAGAAAAGCAAATGTTGTGGAATTATTGTAATCAAAAGGAGAGACTTTTACATTTCTTCAAAACAAGCAAACTTTATTATTTAATTACTGCAGTAATGGAGCTTGTCAACGATCCCCCCGTAGGTGATTCGTTGAGAGCCCAACGAGCGGATTTGAGCCACAGCATTTTATAGAAACGTCCATCCTCCTGGATGTTCATGACAAACGACAGATGCATGGAATGGGTCACAAGGTTACTAATAATTCACATCAGACAGTATCTGCTGTAAAGACTGTTCTAATTGTGTAGAAACCTGGGTCTGGCCCCGAGCCATCTCTCCCTGGTACCTTATAGAACAGAAACACCTCATGCTATGGAATGCGGTCTTGTTAGGTTTATCACCCAAAGTATCATAAATCTTCTGTCAGCATTAAATCTCCCAGAGGCCCACTTTCAGTCCACACACACAGATGAGAGTGTTCTAAAAACATTTATTTCTGTTGCATAAAACAACCATTTGATACAATAACAGTATTATCACTATCTTGTAATTTCTGTTCTGACACCATTCAGCTGGCCCGTCCTTGTCCTCTTCCAGTGGGATCAACCCTGAGCCATAGGCCTGTCTGTTTCTCTCTTTCCCATTCCCTATAGAGCGACTGGACTTGATTTCCTTTACACTTAAATAAACAGGAGAGGCTCTTGGGAGGCAGCCAGCAATAAAGAGGATGAGACAGGCAGGAGGTGGGAGGAGGCTAATGAAGAGATAAAGATGCTATTTCTTTCTCTCTAGCGGCTGATAGAAAACCATCTCACAAATAGGCCGATGTACGTCGTAAATACACACACACTCTAGCATGCACACACACACACACACGTGTGTGCACGCAGAGGAGCATGCACAAACATAGACATGCGCACATGCAAGCCGGTGCATACACACACAAATGAGCATGAGCATACGTGCACACAACGCACACACAAATTGGCTCTCCTTGCTGTCAGTTAGTGTGTAATCATTTTGCTTGGCTGAGTGTCTCCAGAAAATCACCCATCGCTCAGCCTGGCCAGAGAGCATGGACAAGGGGAGATGAAGAGAGAAGAGGGGGATAAAAAGAGAGACACATTTGAGCACGAAAGAGAGTGTTGTTGGAGGTGGAATACATAGGTGGCATGTGGGTTTAAAGTTTGAGGAAGCTATATTTTTCATGAAAGAATTCACCTTTATGATAAAGCTTTAAATGCATCTAACATTGCATTTGCAGACTAATGTAAAACAGCCTACTATTCCTAATGTGATAAGTAGATTGGATAGTCATACGTTTGGCTAATAATATGACTCACTGTTCTCAAAAAATTAAGTAATGCGTTTCTCTTTTTTTTGAACACACATTCGGTTCCCCCCCCAAAAATATCATTTTAGAAACACATTTCTTGCAATTCTACCACACTTTACTCTCCATGACTGGAGACATTAGCAGAATCTTAAAGGGGAATTTCACCCTGGCTCTGCCACGGCATGTAGTTTACTACAATTACTATATTAACAACATTATGTTTTTGTCATAAACAAGTCCAGCATTCATAGTGAATGTAGATAACGACCCGCTAGGTAGATGGGACATGCCCACAAACTTGGTTGATGGTGTTGTTTACTTCAAACGACAAACACACAGTAATCTCAGAATTTCTCTAGGCAATTTCTTTCCAAAATGTTTGTTTTTCACGAATGTTTGTCATCATGCCTGTGTGGTGTTCTGTCTGACAGTGCTAATTACAAACAAGCATGAAAATGAGTTATCTTTCATTGTTCTACCTACCAGAAATGTACCCTGATGCTGCCAGTGGTTTGCTACTACAGTGACTTGCAAAAATATTCATCCCCCTTCATGTTTTTCCTATTTTGTTGCATTACAAGCTGTAATTTACATTTATTTTCATTTGGATTTCATGTGATGGACATACACAAAATAGTCCAAATTGGTGAAGTGAAATTAAAAAAATAACTTTAAAAAAATTCAAAATGAAAATTGGTGCGTGCATATGTATTCACCCCCTTTGCTATGAAGCCCTTAAATAAGATCTGGTGCAACCAATTACCTTCAGAAGTCACATAATTAGTTAAATAAAGTCTACCTGTGTGCAATCTTAGTGTCACATGATCTGTCACATGATCTCAGTATAGATACACCTGTTCTGAAAGGCCACAGAGTCTGCAACACCACTACATTGTAGGGGCACCACCAAGCAAGCGACACCATGAAGACCAAGGAGCTCTCCAAACAGGTCAGGGACAAAGTTGTGGAGAAGTACATATTAGGGTTGAGTTATAAAAAAAATATCTGAAACTTTGAACATCCCACGGATCACCATTAAATCTGTTATTAAAAACTGGAAAGAATATGGCACCACAACAAACCTGCCAAGAGAGGCCGCCCACCAAAACACGGACCAGGCAAGGAGGGCATTAATCAAACAAAGAGGCCTAAGATAATCCTGAAGGAGCTGCAAAGCTCCACAGCGGAGATTGGAGTCTATTTCCATAGAACCAATTTAAACCAAACACTCCACAGAGCTGGGCATTACGGAAGTGTCCATAAAAAAGTAAACACGTTTGGAGACTCCCCAAACATATGGAAGAAGGTACTCTGGCGCAAACCCAACACCTCTCATCACCCCGAGAACAACATCTCCACAGTGAAGCATGGTGGTGGCAGCATCATGCTCTGGGGATGTTTTTCATCGGCAGGGGCTGAGAAACTGTTGTCGTGTCTTTGGCTATGCCGGATTAAGTGATATGACATGCTATTCTATAAAATCCTTTCTCTGTAATTAATATTACCTGATTGAGCTAATCATGTAAATGTAATTAACTAGAAAGTCGGGGCACCATGAAAGAGTGTTTATAGAGCTGTTATCTTCCGAATAAACTTTTAAAGACCTAGTAATTTTTTACATCAATAGCAGTCAATATTAATCATCACCTTATTTCAGTCTCATCTGAAAGTTGTAAATTCTTGGTTATCTTCACGAACCCTGGCTAACAAGTTGAATCAGCAATATAAAATTGGGTTAAATTTTTTATTTACTAAATACCAAACTAATCACACAGAATCACATATACACCGAATGGATCATACATTGATTACAAATTATGTCATAAAGGAAAATGTCCCTAGTGGACGGAACAGATATGACGGCTGGTTACACAAAGGGAGGGGGTTGGGTTTGAGTGAAAGAGCGGGAAGACTGAGGAACAAAGGGAGAAGCTATGCTATCGTAAATACAGTATCTTATGCATTCTAAATTACCGCCCTGAAAAAGGAGAATGCAATAAATATTTACTCTGAGCTGCGCTTCGGTAGGTTGGTCGTAGATGCTGGCCGTGTTGCCCAACAGAGATCTTCCTTGTCCCTTTAATTTAAGAGTGTCTCTGGTGGTAAACTGGGTACTTGACAGTGTCATGTTGTTTGTTAGAAGAGATCTTTGTCCGTCCTTTCCTAGCCCACGTTTACAGCGGCCACTGCTAACTCAACGGCTAGGAGGAATCACTTCTGTAGTGAATAAGAGTTCAAAGTTCATACCATTCGCAACCAAAGCTCACGCTGAGGTTGGCTTAGTTCTGTAGTTGACATGCTAGTCCTTTTAACATGGAACCGTCGTCCTCACGTCCTCGGAACAGCTTATTATCTGAATCCTTCTGACATCGGACCGTTGCCCTAATGTACCCGGAACAGCTTATTATCTGAATCCTTCTGACATCGGACCGTCGCCCTAATGTACCCGGAACAGCAAGTTATTTTTCCTTTTAACGCAGAGGCTGCAGGCCTCGCGTACTCGGAACAGGAGGTTACATTTTCGTCAAGGGCTTATATAGTGGAGGGAGAGAAGGGTGTGTTTCATAGTTTATAACCAATGTCTCTTCACAGGGGCGGGCCAATGATTGAGCAGAGCTCTAACCTTATGAAAACCCAAGTCTCATTTGGAAGCTAAGATTACATTTCATCTTTTTACAAATAGTTTCATATTTAAACATTTCAATTGTACAACAATTCCATGTGAATCTGATAACTAGAATGTGTAGACTTTCCCAGATACAGTTTATGTCGTCCTGTCATCAGTCATAATGTCTCAGATGACAACCGAACTGACATCATATTCATTAAGTACCAACGCATATTCTCCACTGGTTGGATTACCGAAATATGGTTCCTTTTCCCCCACCGTTTGATGTTCCCAGACTCTCTATGTTTAACAAAGGCTATTCAAGAGTCCTTCAGTAGAGTCAAGAGAGAGAGGGAAGGGAGAAAGGTATTTATGGGGGGGTCATAAACCTTACCCACAGGCCAACGTCATGGCACTGGTCTGATTTTAAGGAATGATGGATGGCGCCAAATACAGGGAAATTCTTGAGGGAAACCTGTTTCAGTCTTCCAGAGATTTGAGACTGGGACGGAGGTTCACCTTCCAGCAGGACAATGACCCTAAGCATACTGCTAAAGCAACACTCAAGTGGTTTAAGGGGAAACATTTAAATGTCTTGGAATGGCCTAGTCAAAGCCCAGACCTCAATCCAATTGAGAATCTGTGGTATGTCTTAAATATTGCTGTACACCAGCGAAACCCTTCCAACTTGAAGGAACTGGAGCAGTTTTGCCTTGAAGAATGGGCAAAAATCCCAGTGGCTAGATGTGCCAAGCTTCCAGAGACATACCCCAAGAGACTTGCAGCTGTAATTGCTGTAAAAGGTGGCTCTACAGAGTATTTACTTTTGGGGGGTGAATAGTTATGCATGCTGAAGTTTTCCGTTTTTTTGTCTTATTTGATGTTTGTTTCACAATAAAAAATATTTGTATTATACAAACCCCCCCCCAAAAAATATATTTTAATTCCAGGTTGTAAGGCAGCAAAATAGGAAAAATTCCAAGGGGGTGAATACTTTCGCAAGTCACTGCATCAAGAATGATGCTTACGGTGACCAAAGATTATCAGAGGGATTTTCAGGCTGAACGGATGGGGAATCCATTTCGACGACAGCTGAGAAGTACTGTGATACCATCATTTTATCCCTTCATAACAAAACTGAAGATTCTCGATTAGAGGTAACGTAACGTTAGCTGGACTAGGTAAATTAGCTAGCTAACATTACAGTCTTGTATAACTCTGAAAGCCATCAGTTAAATCATATAGCTAGCTGTCTTTTGGTTGCACCTATGCCATGGTAGTCACTGCTAGACTGGTAGCTAACTTCTGCAGAGTAAACATGTTTGTTCATTCTATCTTTGACTGACATTAGAAAATAAGAGTAATTCAATCTGGCAGCAATCTATTCCACCCTTGTCTGGAAAACACTATGTTACTGAAATAGAATTGTCGATATAGCTAACTCACTCTAGGTGTGCTGGTTGTACTGATGAATGTGTATAAATTGTTTATGGTTTGTTAGTTGGTTCTCAGCTGGCTAGCAGTCTTGCTGCCAATTTAGTGACGCTAACTCGCTAACAGCAAACTGTCAATATTGAAATAGCTATGTTAGGTGTGCTAAGCTAGCCAGTCTAAAAGACATCAATACAATTAGTGGTGTAGTTAAATTGTGTATTTCTGTGTGTTTTGTTGTAGGTTATACATAATCTGATTCCACCAGCATGTGTTTCCAAACCCCTAGCTCTGCACAAGATGAAGGTAAGTTGGCAAAAATATTTACAAGCTGACGGCTAAGATAGTTCCATTTTCAGTAAGCATGGCATAAACATGAATTGTGTAGTGTTTTTATGGGTTTGTGTTATGGTGTTTAGATGTAGCCTGCAGACCATAGATTACCTTCCAGACCATGTAGTCAATTTAGTCTTCCCGTTTTGTCTTTATAAAACTCAGGTTATCTTGAGTACTTCCACAGGCCCTGCTGAAAAATACCTCAAAGTGGATGCATTTTGGGTACACGAGCATGAGGGAGGGTACACACCTTGCGGTTATGGTGCAAAACAAGATTGTGGGACAAAAGCGAGCAAGGGACACTGAAAGGTAAAAATTCAAGACTACAACATTCTTCTCTCTGCAGATTCTCAAAATACAATACAAAGACACGTCTACAAAAATCCCTTGCCAAGGGCTACAAGAATTTGGGGCTGCAGGTAGCCTAGTGGTTAGAGCTGACAAGGTAAACATCTGTCATTCTGCCCCTGAACAAACCCACTGTTCCCCGGTTGCCTGTCATTGTAAGTAATAATTTGTTCTTAACCGACTTGCCTAGTTAAAAAAAAAAGAATGAGCTGGGGGAGGTTTACAGATAGGTCTTTGAGATCAGGAAGGGGGTTTTGGTTGTGCTTAGAGACAGTAAATGTATTGTTGTGTATGACAACGATTGAAAGGTGACATTTCTCCTCAATCTCCCATACACAACAATACGTACTGTGTAAAAACTGCCCTCCTATGACTTTTCACACTTTCTGCAGCCCCCCAGCCCATTCACTTTGTTGACTAATCTGTCCTCTTAAAAGCAGTTCTAATGCCCCTCATTGTCCCTAAACAATACACTAGTCTGTCTCTAAACATTTAGGACCCTTTACTACATTTAGTAGCAAAGGTGTGTTGCCCTCGGTCCCTTCCACATAAAGTGTAAAATGGTAACATCAGAATCATGTCTTTCCAGGAGACGTGCAGTGCCAGAAGTTCTTCTGCAAGAGGTTCAACCTTTGGTGGTTAAGGTCTACAAGCCCTACACCACTTCCAGCAGTCTTATCCAGCTGGCCGTACACCACAGACGGGACAAGACCATTCCTCACAAGCACTCTGCTTCCACAGCCCACCATGCCAAACACCATTGCCAGTGTACCAAAGCCGGATAAAGGACCATCAAATAAATATGGATATTTTTTAAATCCTCTAAATTTGTTTTCTTTTATGGATTCACAGAAGATATACAGCTGTACAGGGCTCTATAGCATCAAACAGATTTTAGACATTCAGATATATCCAAACAATGTTTATTTGTCAAAATCTAAAATACAGGGCAGTGTACAATGTCGAATGCTAACACAAAAAGAGAACTCTGTATTTAACAATAATGTTTTATGGTAAAAGTATGTTGTGACTTTACTTTCATTGATCTGATGACTTTTATTTATTTAATCCACAAACTATGTTTAATTGTTACCCAATTATATGTATATTTCTCTTATGTCATCGCTCTGAAAAGTCGTAACCTCATGCATCTGCAAAAACCTCTGCCTTGCTCATGATTCAGTACTACACCAGTTGGTTTAATTATTTATTTACTAGCTAACTAAAATGAGAAAACAGGATAACATGAGAAGAAAGTCCCTAGCGGACTGACAATATGACGGCTTATTACACAGAGATGGAGAGGGGGAAAAAGAGAGAGAAACATATCGTGGACACATTCTATAACTATTCTCCAATTAATCATATACTTTGCACACGAACCACTGCCCGTATGGAATAAGAAATCATGAATGTATTTACTTGTGAGTGCCCTTTTTTGCCATCTATCTCTGTCGGAACCAGACCTTCTTATGAAGGATTTGAGTTGGCCTTTCAGCGGCACGCTTGTAATGTTCTGGACCTCCTTCTACTGTTGTTCACTTTGGAAGACAGCCAGCTGTGTTGACGATTCTCATTGGTGATGGTAGTCGGAAAATACGGTGATTTGAAACTCGTAGTAGGATGGGATGGTTTGAAGCATAATAGGATGGTCCCTCTCTGATTCGCTTTCCTCTATATCTGACTTAGGACAGCTAATCAGTCGTACCAGTGAATGTCTGAGAGGGGTGTTTGTGGCCTCTTCCTCCTTGTGTTGATAGGTTGATTAAAACCACTTTAGACATGAGCTGCAGCCCCCCATCTGTCCTGGTCTAAAGAAAGGTGAGTTTTGAGGTTCAATGTTCCGACCATTTCAAACATGTAGCTTCCGCTCCACGAGTTTCTGGTCTAATGTTAATTTCGTTACCAAGGCTTTTTATGCACTCTCATCAAAAGGGGATTGTTGCATCAGTCTGACCTCATTCGGGGCGTGGCAAATGACTATGAACAGTTGATTGGAGATAGATTCTCTTATCCCTCCTGAAATCACATTCCTATCTTAAACATACTTTCATCATTATTCATATTATATGCAACAAAAAAAATGGTATGGTTGAGAGAGATGGTGCAAAAGGTATGGAAAATAAGTCCGGCAGCCCAATTGATGGGCAAATGAAATGCAAATTAATAAATTTTGTGACTAAGCTAAATAAAAATAAACTATACTATGAAACAAATAAATTATATAAAGATTGATAGTAACAAGCTTTGAGGCACCTTAAATACAATTTTAGGGAAAAAAGACAACTCGGCTCCATCATTCATTGAATTGGATGGCTCATTTATGGCTCAAAACCCTACTTTAACTACTTGAATTACTTTTTAATTGACAAGATAAGCAAACTTATCTAATTGACAAGATAAGCAATGACATGCCAGCAACAAACACTGACACTACACATCCAAGTATATCTAACCAAATTATGAAAGAAAATAATTATACTTTTAAATTCCATAAAGTCAGTGTCAAAGAGGTGAAAAATGTATTGTTGTCTATCAACAATGACAAGTCACCGGGGTCTGAATATCTGGATGGAAAATTACTGAGGATAATAGCGGACGATATTGCCACTCCTATTTCCCACATCTTCAATTTAAGCCTACTAGAAAGTGTGTGCCCTCAGGCCTGGAGGGAAGCTAAAGTCATTCCGCTACCCAAGAGCAGTAAAGCCCCCTTTACTTGCTCAAATAGCCGACCAATCAGCCTGTTACCAACCCTTAGTAAACTTCTGAAAAAAATGGTGTTTTACCAGATACAACACAATTTCCCAGTAATCAAATTGACAAAGGAATTTCAGCATGCTTATAGGGAAGGACACTCAACAAGAACAGCACTTACACAAATGACTGATGATTGGCTGAGAGAAATTGATGATAAAATGATTGTGGGGGCTGTCTTATTAGAATTCAGTGCAGCTTTTGACATTATCGATCATAGTCTGCTGCTGGAAAAACTGATGTGTTGTGACTTTACACCCCCTGCTATAATGTGGATGAAGTTACTTGTCTAACATAACACAGAGGGTGTTCTTTAATGGAAGCCTTTCCAACATAATCCAGGTAGAAGCACGAATCACACGAGATGGCGCCGACGGAGATGGTGGCTTCGATTTGAGTCCTTAGGAAACTATGCAGTATTTTGTTTTTTATGTATTATTTATTAAGTATTTTTTACATACAGCCCGGGAAGAACTATTGGAGATAGGAGTGACGTCAACTTACCAACATTACGACCAGGAATACAACTTTCTCGAAGCGGATCTTTTGTTTGGACCATCACCCAGGACAATGGATCTAATCCCAGAAGCCGACCCAAGACAACGGCGCAGCGGAAGGGGCAGACAAAGCGGCCTCCTGGTCACGCTCCGTAGACGTGCACATCACCCACCGCTCCCGAGTATACTACTTGCCAATGTCCAGTCTCGACAACAAGGTAGACAAAATTCCAGAAAGTTATCAGAGATTGTAACATTCTCTGCTTCACGGAAACATGCCTCTCTTGGGATATGTTGTCAGAATCGGTTCAGCCACCGGGCTTCTCCATGCCTCGCGCAGACAGAGATAAACACCTCTCTGGGAAGAGGAAGGGCGTGGTTGTATGCTTCATGATTAACGACTCATGGTGTAATCATAACAACACACATGAACTCGAGTCCTTCTGCTCACCCCGACCTAGAATTCCTTACAATCAAATGCCGGCCATATTACCTTCCAAGTGAATTCTCATCAGTTGTCGTCACAGTAGTGCACATTCCCCTTCAAGCAGACACCAAGATGACCCTCAATAAACTTCACTGGACTCTATGTAAACTGGAAACCATATATCCTGAGGCTGAATTTATTGTAGCTGGGGATATTGAAAAAGCAAATTTGAGAACAAGGCTACCTAAATTCTATCAGCATGTTGATTGCACTACGCAAGGGGGTAATACAGTGGCTTGCGAAAGTATTCACCCCCCTTGCCATTTTTCCTATTTTGTTGCCTTACAACCTGGAATACATATTTTTTTTGGGGGGGGGGTTGTATCATTTGATTTACACAACATGTAAAGGCTTTTAGAAATGTTTGCAAATGTATAAATAAATAAAACACTAATAAATGTAGATAAGTATTCAGACCCATTATTCAGTACTTTGTTGAAGCACCTTTGGCAGCGATTACAGCCTCAAGTCTTCTTGGGTATGACGCTACATACTTGGCACACCTGTATTTTGGGAGTTTCTCCCATTCTTCTCTGCAGATCCTCTCAAGGTATGTCAGGTTGGATGGAGAGCGTCGCTGCACAGCTAATTTTAGAGATGTTCAATCGGGTTCACAACTGGGCTCTGGCTGGGCCACTCAAGGACATCATAGACTTGTCCTGAAGCCACTTCTGCGTTGTCTTAGCTGTGTGCTTATGGTCGGTGTACTGTTTGAAGGTGAATCCTCGCCCCAGTCTGAGTTCCTGAGCAGGTCAACGACCCTAAGTACACAGCCAAGACAATGCAGGAGTGGCTTCGGGACAAATCTTTGAATGTCCTTGAATGGCACAGCCAGAGTCCGGACTTGAATCCGATCGAACATTTCTGGAGAGACCTGAAAATAGCTGTGCAGAAACGCTCCCCATCCAACCTGACAGAGCTTGAGAGGATCTGCAGAGAAGAATGGGAGAAACTCCCCAAATACAGGTGTGCTAAGCTTGTAGCGGTCATACCCAAGAAGACTCGAGGCTGTAATTGCTGACAAGGTTGCTTCAACAAAGTACTGAGTAAAGAAAGGGTCTTTGTAAATGTGTAAATGTGATATTTCATTTGTTTGTTTTAGAAATGAGCAAAAATGTCCTAAAACCTGTTTTTCCTTACTCATTTTTCACAAATAGACAGGTATTTACCTTTTCATGATAGCAAGACCTTATCTAACTGTCTATTGAAATTTGTTGTAGTAAGTTCCTTTTTTTCTTTAGGGACATGAATACTGAGTATGTCCACTTCACCGTCAGAACATTTTATTGGTAAACTACACGGTAATGTAAAAGTTGGATTGCAAAAAAATACAATACGTAATATGGTACACTTATGATAGTTTGTAATCCAGAAAGGTTAGAGAAATTATCTAGATCCTCTCTGAGGCTGTGCAGGGATCCAGATTGTGGATTTAAGAGGAAACTTGAGTCGTTAGCATACAATGACACTTTTGTTTTTAAGGCCTGGATTTCTAGCCCCTGTATAATATTGTTGGAGCTAACATTGTGATGACCATAATAAATAGATATGCCGACAGTAGACAATCTTGTTTTACGCCTCTTGACAGTTTAATTAATACTTTCTCAGAAGTAGCCTTTATATATTATGTTACACCTGGTGTTACTATACATAACTTTAGCCAATTGTATAAGAGATTCTCCTAAATAAAAATAGTCCAGGCATTTATATATAAATTCTAGTTGTACTTTATCTAAAGCCTTTTCAAAATCTGTTATAAATACCAGACCTGGTTTCCTAGATTTTTCATATCGCTCTATTGGTTCAAGAACTTTTAGGCACAGACACATGCATACACACACACGATAACATATGCACTATACACACACGTACACATGGATTTTGTACTATATATATGTGGTAGTGTTGGAGTAGGAGCCTGAGGGCACACAGTCTGAATGTATTGTAATGTTTTTGAAATTGGCAGCAGCTTATGGGGATCCATAGTAAATACAAATATTATCTCCAATGTATCATCCATTTAAAAAACAAGTCTGGTCAGGATGAATAATTTCCAACAACACCTTTTTAATTCTATGTGCTATGCATTTTGCCAATATTTTTGCATCACAACACTGAAGTTTCAGGGGACTCCAGTTTTTTTTTAGATAGATTGGGTCCTGTTTCAGTAATAGTGAAATCAGACCTTCTTGCTGAATACCTGAAATTGTACAATTTTTAGGAGTGGTTAAAACATGCTAATAGTGGATCTTTGAGTAAATCAAAAAAGGTTTCAGTTACCTCAACTGGTATGCCATCCAGCCCTGGTCTAAAGGCTTTAATTGCAATTTGGCCTTCACACAAGTCATTCTGTACAGCTGTTACTTTTACACTAGTATTAGGGAAAAAATCCTTACAGTTAACTTCAGTTAGTGGAAATGGAGGAGACAGAAAATAGAACCTATTAAAGTACATTGCTTCCTATTTCAAAATATAATTTGGTGAATCGTGGATGACAGTCATTTGTAACAAGTTTCTGTAAATTATTTTTGTTAACATTTCTATGTTGAATATTCAAAAATAATTGGCACATTTTTTTTACATTACATTTTAGTTGTTTAGCAGACGCTCTTATCCAGAGCAACTTACAGTAGTGAATGCATACATTTCATACATGGCCCCCCGTGGGAATCGAACCCACAACCCTGGCGTTGCAAACACCATGCGTTGCAAACACCATGCTCTACCATCTGAGCTACAGGGAAGGCTTTTCCATCCAATTATCTTTATTTGTATAATACACTGAACAAAAATATAAACACAACATGTAAAGTGTTGGTCCCATGTTTCATGAACTGAAATAAAATATCCCAGAAATGTTCCATACGCACAAAATAGTATTTATCAAAAATGTTGTGTACAAATTTTATTTTCACCTTTATTTAACCAGGTAGGCAAGTTAAGAACAAGTTCTCATTTACAATTGCGACCTGGCCAAGATAAAGCAAAGCAGTTCGACAACATACAACAACACAGAGTTACACATGGAGTAAAACAACATACAATCAATGATGCAGTAGAAAAAAATAAGACTATATACAATGAGAGCAAATGATGTGAGATAGGGGGGGAGGAAAAAAAGGCCATGGTGGCAAAGTAAATAAAGTATAGCAAGTAAAACACTGGAATGGTAGATTTGTTATTTGAAGAAAGTTCAAAGTTAAAATATAAATAATATGATGCAAAGGAGCAAAATAAATAAAATAAATAAATACAGTAGGGGAAAGAGGTAGTAGTTTGGGCTAAATTATAGATGGGCTATGTACAGGTGGAGTGATCTGGGAGCTGCTTTGATAGCTGGTGCTTAAAGCTAGTGAGGGAGATAAGTGTTTCCAGTTTCACAGATTGTTGTAGTTCGTTCAGTCATTGGCAGCAGAGAACTGGAAGGAGAGACGACCAAAGGAGGAGTTGGCTTTAGGGGTGACCAGAGAGATATACCTGCTGGAGCGCGTGCTACAGGTGGGTGCTGCTATGGTGACCAGTGAGCGGAGATAAGGGGGGACTTTACCTAGCAAGGTCTTGTAGATGACCTGGAGCCAATGTGTTTGGCGACGATTATGAAGCGAAGGCCAGCCAACGAGAGCGTACAGGTCGCAGTGGTGGGTAGTATATGGGGCTTTGGTGACAAAACGGATGGCACTATGATAGACTGCATCCAGCTTGTTGAGTAGGGTATTGGAGGCTATTTTGTAAATGACATCGCCGAAGTCGAGGATTGGTAGGATGGTCAGTTTTACAAGGGTATGTTTGGCAGCATGAGTGAATGATGCTTTGTTGCGAAATAGGA
The DNA here is from genome assembly GCF_901001165.1 of Salmo trutta. Classification (NCBI taxonomy): domain Eukaryota; kingdom Metazoa; phylum Chordata; class Actinopteri; order Salmoniformes; family Salmonidae; genus Salmo; species Salmo trutta. The sequence continues at coordinate 74,476,782 of NC_042958.1, forward strand.
AGCCAATTCTAGATTTAACTTTGGATTGGAGATGATTGATGTGAGTCTGGAAGGAGAGTTTACAGTCTAACCAGACACCTAGGTATTTGTAGTTGTCCACAAATTCTAAGTCAAAACCGTCCAGAGAAGTGATGCTGGACAGGCGGGCAGGTGCAGGCAGCGATCGGTTGAAGAGCATGCATTTAGTTTTACTTGTATTTAGGAGCAGTTGGAGACCACGGAAGAAGAGTTGTATGGCATTGAAGCTCGTCTGGAGGGTTGTTAACACAGTGTCCAAAGAAGGGCCAGAAGTATACAGAATGGTGTCGTCTGCGTAGAGGTGGATCAGAGATTCACCAGCAGCAAGAGTGACATCATTGATGTATACAGAGAAAAGAGTTGGCCCAAGAATTGAACCCTGTGGTACCCCCATAGAGACTGCCAATTGGCATGACGACTGCAGGAATGTCCACCAGAGCTGTTACCTGAGAATTGAATGTTAATTTATCTATCATAACCCACCTCCAGTGCCATTATGAGAATTTGGCAGTATGTCCAACCGGCCTCACAACGCCAACCACATGTAAGGCGTCATGTGGGCGAGCGATTTGCTGATGTCAAGGTTGTGAGAAGAGTGCCCCATGGTGGTGGTGGGGTTATGGGCAGGCATAAACTACGGACAACGAACACCATTGCATTTAATCAATGGTAATTTGAATGCACAGAGATACCGTGGCAAGATCCTGAGGCCCATTGTTGTTCCATTCATACGCTGCCATAACCTCATGTTTCAGCATTATAATGCATGGCCCCATGTTGCAAGGATGTCCCAGTTCTTCTATGGCCTGCATACTCACCAGACGTCACCCATTGAGCATGTTTGGAATGCTCTGGATCGACGTGTATTACCGCATGTTCCAGTTCTCGCCAATATCCAGCAACAGTTCCCGCCAATATCCAGCAACTGCACAGCCATTGAAAAGGAGTGGGCCAACATTCCACAGGCTACAATCAACAGCCTTATCAACTCCATGCGAAGGAGATTTGCCTCATGCAGCGCGACACATGGTGTTCACACCAGATATTGATTGGTGGATATTTTTCTTTAGGTATCTGTAACCAACAGATGATACCAATCTGTATTCCCAGTCATATGATATTCAGAGATTAGGGCCTAATTTATTTATTTCAAATGACTGATTTCCTTATATGAACTGTAAGTTAGTAAAATCTTTGAAATTGTTGCATGTGGTAGTTATATATTTTTTCAGGACATTTTATACTTGATCGTTTCCGACTTGCTGATGTTACACTTTTGCTAAGAAGTTACAAACGGGAGACCTGGCACATAGTAACAAGTTAGCAGGTGCCATGATAAGTAACTAGCCAACTCCAGTCATGTGCTAATGTTTTATGGTAAGGTTATGTTTAGGTGGCTGGTAGTAACATTATAGCTTTCTGTTTAGTAGCCATATCTATGATTAAAAAGAGAAGAGGTTTTACAATTGAGATACCGATTCGATAACCTTTTCTATTTTTTGTCATATATTTGGCTACCTGTAGTTGTTTAGCTAAGTTAGCTAGGTAGACTAACTAGCTACCTAAGTTAGAAAACATAAATATTTGTAACACAATAGTATGCTAGCCAGCAATATGCAGTATGGGTTTCAGTTGATAAACTAAAGTTAGCCAGCTAGCTAGGTGGCTTGCAGGAAAAATTACTTTGCTAGCCACCATATTTGTCATCTGCCCTATTGGTGTTAGCATTGACTATAGCTGAGCTTCAAGCTAGATACCACTCTTTGTTTCAAATCCTCTTCATTATATTCTGGTTGAAACATGTCAAATCAAAATCAAATCAAATTTTATTGGTCACATACACATGGTTAGCAGGTGTTAATGCAAGTGTAGCGAAATGCTTGTGCTTCTAGTTCCGACAGTGCAGTAATATCTAACAAGTAATCTAACAATTACCCAACAACTACCTAATACACACAAATCTAAATGTATGGTTGAATGTAACCACTCTCAAATTCACAGATAGAGCGATGGATACAAAATTACAATTTTAACCATATTCAGAGGCTTAAACAGTGTTTGTTTAAAATACAATTCTTTACCAACAATTGAGTTGAACAAGTAAATGTTTGGGGTTCTGATGGGGGATGACAATTGGTCTAATAAGTTCATGAGGCATTTACTATATAATTTATATTCTTGAAGAATCAATGGGTGTGTGTAAATAATAAAACATGTAAACTTGTTTTTAAATATGAAGCAATCACAGATTGACCATTTAAATCAGAACCACCGGAAAACATGTGGGCAGGCCACATTTGCCGAGTACTGTAATTCTCTCCACTTTCAAAGAAAGCAGCAGCACCGACCGGGTCAGTTCTTAGTTTAACATTACCCGCACTGTCGCAGTATACCATTGAAAACCATTGAAGACTACATGCAGAAAAGTTGTGCTATTTGTATTTGAGAAATATGACTGGTCATTCATTCAAGCACCACTATGCTCCCGCAAATGACACATTTCCGAGCACTCGAGCAGTACAGAAGTTGATACTTTCACACAGCACACGCAAGCTGTCCTGAGCAAAAATAAGCACCCATCCATTGGTGGAAAAAATACTAAATTGTCATACTTAGGTAAAATTAAAGATATTGAAACTGATTTTCAAGTAAAAGTCTAAAAGTATTTGGTTTTAGAAATACTTAAGTATCAAAAGTAGAAATCATTTCAAATTTCTTATATTAAGCAAACCAGATGGCACAATTTTTTATTTTCTTATTGATGGATAGCCAGGGGCACACTCCAACACTCAGACATAATTTAAAAACAAAACATTTGTGTTTAGTGAGTCTGCCAGATCAGATGCAGTAGGGATGACCAGGGATGTTGTCTTGATAAGTGTGTGAATATCACAATTTTACTGTACAAATGTAACAAGTACCTTTGGGTGTCAGGGAAAATGTATGGAGTAAAAAGTACATTATTTTCTTTCAGAATGTAGTGAAGTAAAAGTTGCCAAAAATATAAATAGTCAAGTAAAGAACAGATACCCCAAAGTCGAATCCGCAAGCCGACAAGGTGAAGAATCGGACGATGTGCCCTTGAGCAAAGCACTTAACACTAATAGCTCCATTTAACCCCAATAAGCATCCATCAAGCCCTGGCAGCTTCATTAAATAGTACCTGCAAAACACCAGTCTCAACGTCAACAGTGAAGAGGTGACTCAGGGATGCTGGCCTTCTAGGCAGAGGTCCTCTGTCCAATGTCTGTGTTCTTTTTCCCATCTTAATCTTTTATTTTTAATGGCCAGTCTGAGATATGGCTTTTTCTTTGCAACTCTGCCTAGAAGGCCAGCATTCCTGAGTTGCCTCTTCACTGTTGATGTCACGTCCTGGCCAGTATAAGGATTAATTGGTATTGTAGTTTGGTCAGGGCGTGGCAGAGGGTATTTGTTTTATGGTTTTCGGGGTGGTGTGTTTGTTGTAGGGGATTTGATTTGTGTATTCCGGGGTTTTTTGGGCACTGTTCCTTGTGATGTATGTCTATGATTGATCTAGCTGTTGTATGTCTATGTGTGGTCAATTGGGGTTGGGACTCTCAATTGAAGGCAGGTGTTGTCCATTTGCCTTTGATTGAGAGTCCCATATATTAGTGTGTGTTTGTATGTGTCTTTTGTGGGAGATTGTTTTTGCACTGCGTTAGTATAGCCTGCAAAACTGTCATTCGTCGTTCTTGTTGTTTTCTTGTTTTCAACGTCATTTAAATAATTTCTCTATTTCTTCTGAAGACGAAGAATGTTGTGACAGAATCTCCCACCAATAATGGACCAAGCAGCAGAGGAAGGAGCGAGGGGAATTCGGTGAGAACCGAGGAACGCGACTGGCGTTTAAACTGGAGAGGCACCCCCAAGAAATGTTTTGGGGGGGGCACACGGACAGATTGGCGGAGCCGAGGATGGAACCAGAGCTAGTCGGGGAAAAATGGGAGGTGAGAGAAACAGAGACGATGAAGGAATTGTTGGGAAAATTGGAGGAGAAAAGGATGAGAGAGCTACTGTGTTGGTGTGTTAGGCACGACATTCGCCCTACAGAGCGTGTCCTAAAGTTTTCACCTGTGTTAGCCTTTATTAATAGTCCTGAGAGGCGTGCTAGTTGGCTGGTGAGGATAATACCAGCACCACGCACCAGGCCTCCAGTTCGTCAGCCCAGTCCGACTCGTCCTGTTCCCGCTCCCCGCACTAGCTCTGAGGTGTGTGTTCCCCAGGCGGATACCTCCAGTACCAGTGTCACGCACCAGGCTTCAAGTGCATCAGCCCAGTCTGACTCGTCCTGTTCCCGCTCCCCGCACTAGCCTGGAGGTGCGTGTTCCCAGTCTGGTACGCCCAGTACCAGCACCACGCACAAGGCATCTAGTGCGTAAACCCAGCCTCGCCAGTCTAAAGTTGCCAGGGCTGCCCGCCAGTCAACAGTCACTAGAACTACCCGTCAGTCAAGAGTCGCCAGAACTGCCCGTCAGTCAAGAGTCGCCAGAGCCGCCCGTCAGTGAGGAATCGCCAGAGCCGCCCGTCAGTGAAGAGTCGCCAGAGCCACCCACTAGTCAGGAGCTGCCAGAGTGGCCAGACTGCCCGGAGCTGCCAGAGTGGCCAGACTGCCCGGAGCTGCCAGAGTGGCCAGACTGCCCGGAGCTGCCAGAGTGGCCAGACTGCCCGGAGCTGCCAGAGTGGCCAGACTGCCCGGAGCTGCCAGAGTGGCCAGACTGCCCGGAGCTGTCAGTGGCCAGACTGCCCCGAGCTGCCAGAGCGGCCAGACTGCCCCGAGCTGCCCCGAGCTGCCAGACTGCCCCGAGCTGCCAGACTGCCCCGAGCTGCCCCGAGCTGCCAGACTGCCCCGAGCTGCCCCAAGCTGCCAGACTGCCCCGAGCTGCCCCGAGCTGCCAGACTGCCCCGAGCTGGCCAGACTGCCCCGTGCCCCAAGCGGCCAGACTGCCCCGACTGCCCCGAGCGGCCAGACTGCCCAGACTGCCCCGAGCTGCCAGACTGCCCCGAGCGGCCAGACTGCCCCGAGCGGCCAGAGTGGCCCGACTGCCCGGAACGGCCAGAACCGGAGCCACCTCCAGATAGAGGTGGGTTGGGGAGGGGGGGTGTAGCACAGTGCCGTCGTTGACGGCAACCACCCTCCCTTCCCTCCCTTCAGTAGGGGGGAATTTTTGTGTTGTTGTTTGGGGTTGTTGTTTTTTTTTTCTTTTTTTTTCTTAAGGTGCTTCCGGGGTTAGCACCTTTAAGGGGGGGTACTGTCACGTCCTGGCCAGTATAAGGGTTAATTGGTATTGTAGTTTGGTCAGGGCGTGGCAGAGGGTATTTGTTTTATGGTATTCGGGGTGGTGTGTTTGTTGTAGGGGATTTGATTTGTGTATTCCGGGGTTTTTTGGGCACTGTTCCTTGTGATGTATGTCTATGATTGATCTAGCTGTTGTATGTCTATGTGTGGTCAATTGGGGTTGGGACTCTCAATTGAAGGCAGGTGTTGTCCATTTGCCTTTGATTGAGAGTCCCATATATTAGGGTGTGTTTGTATGTGTCTTTTGTGGGAGATTGTAGTATAGCCTGCAAAACTGTCATTCGTTGTTCTTGTTGTTTTCTTGTTTTCAACGTCATTTAAATAAATTAAGATGATGAGCACCAACTCTACTGCGTATTGGTCCACATTCTCAGACGACGATTTCTCTATTTCTTCTGAAGACGAAGAATGTTGTGACAGTTGACGTTGAGACTGGTGTTTTGCGGTTACTATTTAATGAAGCTGCCAGTTGAGGACCTGCGAGGCGTCTTTCTCAAACTAAACACTCTAATATACTTGTCCTTTTGCTCAGTTGTGCACCGGGGCCTCCCACTCCTCTTTCTATTCTGGTTAGAGCTAGTTTGCATTGTTCTGTGAAGGGAGTAGTACAAAGCATTGTACAAGATCTGCAGTTTCTTGGCAATTTATGGCATGGAATAGCCTTCATTTCTCAGAACAAGAATAGACTAACGAGTTTCAGAAGAAAGTTATTTATTTCTGGCCATTTTGAGCCTTTAATCGAACCCACAAATGCTGATGCTCCAGATACTCAACTAGTCTAAAGAAGGCCAGTTTTATTGCTTCTTTAATCAGAACAACAGTTTTCAGCTGTGCTAACATAATTGCAAAAGGGTTTTCTAATGATCAATTATCCTTTTAAAATTATAAACTTGGATTAGCTAACACAACGTGCAATTGGAACACAGGAGTGATGGTTGCTGATAATGAGTCTCTGTATGCCTATGTAGATATTCAATAAAAACATTTTTTTAAATGCCGTTTACAGCTACAATAGTCATTTACAACATTAACAATGTCTATACTGCATTTCTGAACAATTTGATGTTATTTTAATGGACAGAAAATGTGCTTTTCTTTCAAAAACAAGGACATTTCTAAGTGACCCCACACTTTTGAACGGTAGTGTACATTATATAGGTATGCACGTCAACTTTGACATCGGTTTTGCACATCGGGGTGTTAAACGAGACATCAGCTGATACCGATGTCGGCATTTTTAGCTAATATCCGCCGATTCCGATATGCTCACCAATATATCGTGCATCCCTAATGCCAAGCTATAGGCCCTGAATGACTCTAATGCATAAAAAAACTACACCATATCCAGGCCAGTGAGAAAAATAGTTAGCATTGGACCTTGACATAGCTTACGAATAGGACCCAGAGCTTTATCTGACCAGGTCATAAGATCAGGAAAAACTCCAGGCCCCAAAAAGACATGTATACATTTTGCCACACCACTTTTGAACCTGTGGTGCCCCCAGTGCTTTAAATACTATAACTTATAAATGTCTCAAGAGCATAGCGTAACTGACTTACCTTATCATAACCCCAAAGATAAGGTTGCATTGCTCCATTGTTTATAACAGGAGCATAAACCATCAATAGCTTCGAAATATGTTCAAAAGCTGTCAACTACCTTGTCCATTTCCCATCCGAGTAGGTTTATGTATTAGGTTAGGCCAAATGTAGGGTTAAGGAGCGGTTTCACGGACACAGATGACACCTAGTCCTGGACAATAAATAATTTGACTGGAGATCGTCCATTGATCTTGCTTTTTAGTCCAGGACTAGGCTTAATCTGTGTCTGGGAAAATCTCACCATAATGTTTAAATGAGTGGAATGGGATGATGTTCACATTATCAACCTCATTAATGGGATAAACCTACTCTAAAAGTATGTATTAAGAAAAGGTTTGAATCCTAATCAACCCATCCAATGTGAGTACATCTGTTTTTGAAGGACAGTATATCAATAAATCTACAGTAATCTAGCAGTAGTCAAGCTGCTTATGCTGAAAAGCCTTGTTAGTGCATAGGTCAAACTACATTTACATTTTAGTCATTTAGTAGACGCTCTTATCCAGAACAACTTACAGTAGTGAATGCATACATTTCATAATTTTATTTTATTTATTAATTTTTTCCCCGTACTGGCCCCCCGTGGGAATCAAACCCACAACCCTGATGTTGCAAACACCATGCTCTACCAACTGAGCTACAGGGAAGGCTATCTTTGGAATTTGCAAGTGAGAGTGGACATCTTAGGTGCAGTAGTTCAAACTTAAAATAAAGGCAAGCTGCCTGGCTCTCTAGCCAAGGAGAGGAAAAAATGAAAAAGAAAGCCTTGCGGATGTCATTAATTTATTGGGAGAGGCTAGCTAGACGGAAGACGGAGCACTACAGTAACACGCAAACTGACCATTCAACCCAACCTTTAAATCGATTGCAATGCATTTCCAAAATACCCAATGCTTTAATTCTAGACTCCACTAAGCAAAGAAAACAACTAAGAAATTGTCTAAAACCAAGAAATATATGGAATCCCGATAACCCCTCTAACCCCCCCCCCCCTTTCTCTTTCTTTCCTTGTTCTTTTCTCTTTAGCAGACACTTGTGGAGAATATTCCATTAGTCTCATAAAGACAGGATGGAACCCACTCTCACTTCATTTAACATCTCTTTCTCATTATCTCACTCCTCTCCTCCCCTCACTCTGGCCGTCAGCTCAGAGATACAATAAGAGAGTGGAGGGAGGAGGAAAATAAAATAGAAAATTAAAATGTAAAACGTAAGATAATTGCTGCAGTGTGAATGTGAATGCCCCGCTTCCTCCTTTTTCCTTTCGCTCTCTACTGCTTCCTCCTCTCGCCTCCACTTTTTCCCTATTTGATTTATTTACCTGCTGCTCCTGATTGGTCAACCTCTCTTAGACGGTTGGGCTGGCTGAGACACAGGTTCAGATTTGAGGATGCAGATACTCTAAGTGTCTGTATTACCCGAGACACGCGCACACACACACACACACACACACACACACACACACACACACACACACACACACACACACACACACACACAGTCTTTTACAACTAACCTTGTTTGTTTATTATTTGTTTGTTTATTATTCTTGTCCCCACAAGTATAGTTAAACACGTCCACACACACATGCACGAAGGCACACACACACACATGCATACTGTACATACACACACTCCAACCAATCTTCTTACAGAGTGTAAGTAATTTCTTATTAATTTTGACAATTTATGGTGACAGCCCTCCGGATGAAGGACATTTAGACACAATTTAATAACATGCTGAATTATTGATCAGCTAATTTCAGAGGTGAAATATAGCTAATTGTCTCGCTTCAGTGATTAATGGAAGGGTTCCTGTTGTAGCTGCATCTGTTTCAGGATCTCAGGCAGAAACTAGAGGGTGAGACTCTTACAGTAATTCTTCCTAATCAGTACTGTACCTGTATCTCATCTGCCAGTACAAAAAAAGTACATCACCTCTTATTAGCTCTTGTAACCTCTTATAACCTTGTATAACCTAGTATAACTAGTACCTCATCAGCGACCATTTAGCGCTAACAGCCTAACCAGTGTCTTTTTTGTATTACTATGCTATTGGCACACTGTTAGGGATTGCCATGAATTTGACAGTAATTTACAGGCAGCTAAAAGGCAAGTAAGTTACTGTAGTTCATATTGGAATACACCTACAGTTATCTAAATGTGACGTTCGTCATTAGGAGTTGACCAAGGCGCAGCATGAGTTGGGTTCATCATATTTATTTCTTTACATGTGAACCAGCAAAAACAATAAACAATACAACGAACGAAAAGCTAGGCGTGCAAACACATACAACACAAAGACAAGATACCACAAATGAAGGTGGGAAAAAGGGCTGCCTAAGTATGATTCCCAATCAGAGATAACAATAGACAGCTGCCTCTGATTGGAAACCATACTAGGCCAATCAAAGAAAAAAAACAACAACATAGAAATATAACACATAGAATGCCCAACCCATGTCACACCCTGACCTAACCAAACAGAGAAAAACGTCTCTCTCAGGTCAGGGCGTGACAGTACCCCCCCAAAGGTGCGGACTCCCGGCCGCAAACCTGAACCTATAGGGGAGGGTCCGGTTGGGCATCTACTCATGGTGGCGGCTCCGGTTCGGGGCGTAGCCCCCACTCCGCCCGCTGATCCCTCCGCTTTTGTGTTGCCGGAGGAACCGGACCGTAGATCATTGCCGGAGGCTCTGTACTGCGGGCCGCCGCTGGAGGCTCTGGGCTGCGGGCCGCCGCTGGAGACTCCGGGCTGCGGACCGCCGCTGAAGACTCCGGGCTGCGGACCGCCGCTGAAGACTCCGGACTGCGAACCGCCGCTGGAGGTTCCGGACTGCGGGCCGTCTCAGGAGATTCCGGGCCATGGATCATCCCTACAGGCTTCTTGCCATGGATTATCACTGGAGGCTCCGGGCCATGGATTATCACTGGAGGCTCTGGGCCATGGATTATCACTGGAGGCTTCGTGCCATGGATCATCACTGCAGGCTCCGGGCCATAGATCATCACTGGATGCTTCGTGCCATGGATCATCACTGGAGGCTTCGGACCATGGATCATCACTGGAGGCTGCTTACGTGGAGCCGGAACAGGTCTCACCGGACTAGGGAACGTCACTGGAAGCTCTGGACTGGGAAGGCGCACTGTAGGCCTGATGCATGGGGCTGGCACAGGTGGCGCCAGACTGGTGACACGCACCTCAGGGCGAGTACGAGGAGCAGGAACAGGACGTACCAGGCTGGATATACTCACTGGAGGCCTGGTACGTGGGGCAGGCACAGAGCGCACCGGCCTGTGAATGCGCACTGGCGACACAGTGTGCATCACCGCATAACACGGTGCTTGCTCAGTCACTTGCTCCCCACGGTAAGCATGAGGAGTTGGCTCAGGTCTCCAACCTGACTCTGCCAATCTCCCCGTGTGCGGGGGTCTGCCTCTCGTGCTTCCCTCGTTGCCGTGCTCTCGCTGCCTCCACCTGTTCCCATGGGAGGCGCTTTTCTCCTGCCCCTAATTGCTCCAAAGCCCTGGATATACTCCTCCTCATCTCCTCAATAGACCAGGATTGGACCTTGACATAGCTTACGAATAGGACCCAGAGCTTTATCTGACCAGGTCAAAAGATCAGGAAAAACTCCAGGCCCCAAAAAGACATGGGTGTCTTCCCAGGTCCTTTTCTCCGGACCACACTGCTTGGTCTCTTGGTGGTGGGATCTTCTGTGACGATCGTCGTAAGGAGTAGACCAAGGTGCAGCGTGTTACGTGTTCATATTTCTATTTTATTAAACTCAGAACACGAAATCAAAACAACAAACAAAGAAAAAACAAACGTCATGTTCTGCAGGCTAACTGAGCTGTACAAAAAACAAGATCCCACACTGAAGGAGGGAAAAAAGGCTGCCTAAGTATGATTCCCAATCAGAGACGATAGACAGCTGCCTCTGATTAGGAACCATACTCGGCCAATTAAAGGAAAAAAACAACATAGAAATAAAACACAGACTGCCCACCCCACACCCTGACCTAACAAAATAGAGAAATAAACCGTCTCTCTCAGGTCAGGGCGTGACACTAAATACAATATCAAAACAAGTACTGTGTAATGACACAGTACACTACCATAGAATTGACTATATTATACTGTAAATAGTTAGTGAAATTCATTGAGTGGATTGAGGTTTGTATTTCACTGTAATTAAATTTCTGTTATGGAATTGGTTCATGCTGGTTGACTGCTAGGTAATGTGTTTACACATTACAGCATATCAATGAATAGTTGGTATTTTATATCACTACCACCTCTAGAGGCCTTAAAAGGATTCCAAACTGGCAGCGACTTCAGTGCAACACAGACCAAAAGGACATAGCAAAATGCTCAACCATAGTTTTAAGACTTTCTGCTACTCCAATCTGTCCCCTATATTTTAAATTGATAGGGCACAATTACCACGAGTTAAATTGTTACAGCACTCTCAGTAACGGGTGCAACAAATAAAGCCTCTAACAAGACACCTCTCAAAATATGTTACTGACCTAGAAACAACAATACCATGCACTCACTAATGGTCAAAAGATTTTTGGAGCTCACAAATACGGTATGATACTGTATTCCGTGGGATGGAATTACAGTACCATTCAAAAAAACTATGGATTTCCCCACCCACAAATGTTCCCCACAATGCACAACAACCTCCATTATGCTGCAGTAAAACGTTTCACATTATTTTACTTTTGAAAATATCCAGCATTGCCATGTAAATTCCAGTTTTTCGTTGGTGTATTTATAAGCCAAATTCATCAAGCAACAAAGCATACAGCTTAACCTTTGTTGCATACAGCATTTGACCTTAGTTAACAATAAAGGCTCCAACCATTTCCATTTAGCCTGACCCTTACTTTACTCTCACCTTTACAATCCCTGTCTTTCTTTTATCTCAGTTCCCTCCTTCAAACCCAATAATAGCTTCAGCAGTGAGACAAAGTGTAGATCTGGAAGGAACGAGGGAGTGAGAAAATGAAAGAAGAGAGTGGAGTGTGAGAGAACTGGCACAATCACAGCCCCGCTGGCTGAAAAGCAGAGGGCAGTTTAGAGCAGGAGAACAGGAGGAGGCGGCGAGATGGGGGAGAGGCAAGGCCCTTTAGTCAACATAGGTGTAATCATGGCTCCATTGTGGCGAGCAGTTGGACCTCAGTACCTCTGTACAGGCGCCCAGCGGAACACCCCTGTCCACAGCCCCTTCAGTCCCTTTGTACACCTCACATCCAGACACCACCTGTGCAAATTACACCTTTTTAACATTCTGCACATGCATAAAAGAACAGGACATCAAATGAGAGGGTGACTGCAACTTGACGTGTGTTCAGTGTTCTGTATTCTTTCAATATAAGCAATAACAGACATTGTGCTTTTCGTAAGTGGAATGCACTACTGTGTCTAATTGTCAGTGAGTGCACTCTGAGAATAGCTGGCTAACGATGTAGGTGGTAATAATAATGACTTTATCTATTTAGATTTGTTTATAAAGCACTTTTTGTACAGTGTATATAATATTAGAATATATGCCATTTAGCAGACACTTATCCAATGAGTCTTACAGTCATGCGTGCATACATTTTCAAATGGGTGGTCCCAGCAGGAATCAAACTCACAGTCCTAACGTTGTAAGCGCTGTGCTTTACCAAGTGAGCCACAGAGGACCACAAAGGAGTGCATTATTCTGCGTAGCAAATAAAGGAAGTCCCAGTATTATCCTGATCACGACAACTCCCACTCACTTCTGCACTGCTCTGTCCATGGGTGCTGAAATCCTTAACATAATTACAGAGGAGAAGAGCTAATTCATGTGGAACTTACAAAAAAAATAAAAAATGACACAATGGTTTCCTTACCCTGTAAGCAATATATGGAATAGGTATAACAGCAGGCCGTCATTGTAAATAAGAATTTGTTCTTAACTGACTTGCCTAGTTAAATAAAGGTAAAATAAAAAAAGGTGGTTTTATTTACCTGCCACAGTATCCAAATGCAAAAATGTTTGCATTTGTGGCACAAATCCCAATCAAGTCATGGAACCGATAATAGCATTTTTCGGGCATCATGTCCAAATCTTCCGAAAGTATCTAAAATTGATTGTGAAACTCAAGAAAAGATTCCGGTTCCAGTGGCATGCATTGAAACACGTGGCCTTTCCGTGGCATTCTTTTGCAAATTACTATGAATTAACAGACTTGTTTCCTAAAACCTGTCAATACTAAACATCATATAAAGGTGTGGGACATTCTTTGTGTGACAAGAAATAACTAGCTGGTCTATTACACTCCAGCAGCTAAAATTGTTCCGTCTACAATTTAACTGTGAGAACATGGCGTCTCAACACCAGACAACAGAAAGAGCAGGCCACTACTATACGAGAGATTGTTTGTGAGGAGATTACAGGTCCTCTGCCCTTGACTTACAATTTAAACCGGTAAATGTATTAGTATCAGTGCTCACTGCTAAAGTGAATCCCTATTCAACTTAAGTGGAAAGTCTGGGGAAGACAGCCAATGCGACAGAGGTGCGACTCCATGACCTGGAAACAATGCAAGCTAAGTTGGAAAGGACAATCAAACTCCAAAAGGAAAAAACAGAATCCCTTGAAAATCATTCCCGTAAATTCAATGTGCCGGTCACAGGACTTGAAACTGGTGTGGAAGCGGGAAAACACAACTTCTTTCATGAGCAATCTTTTCTATGAACTGTTTGGGCAGGAGAAGCTGGTTCCCATGCCACTGATTAACATTGCGCACCGCACGTGTCCTCTCCGGAACGGCTCTCGCTGTATGATCCGCAGCTTTTTGAAGTCAACCTGCGAATTGTTCACCTTGCAGTGGAATCTATGGGTCTGACATATGCAGGGAAGAGGATCAGCATCTACCCAGACATGAGTGCCGAACAACTAAAACAGAAAGAGACCTACAATGAGGTAAGATCCCAGCTACGCAAGTTAACCTGAGATGCGGCTTTATCCACCCGGCAAAACTCATCTTGACCTTCCAGAACACAACACACACATTTTAAACTGCCAAGGACGCTCAAGACTTATTCGAGAAGCATATCAAACCCAACACACACGAAGGCAAGACAGATGGAACCCCATGACTGGCTCATTATTCAGGCATGCTATCCATGCACAATCATACAGCCTAGCCTATGGCTATGATGCTGCCTTCAGCATAAGACAAGATTGTGTGGGTACAAGGAACAATATTTCTACTTTATTATTTATTTTTGAAGACCAAGAATATGCTGCTTAAAAGATTTAATTTACATTTTTGTCATTTAGCAGACGCTGTTACCCAGAGCGACTTGCAGTAGTCAGTACATACATTGTCATACTTTTTCGTACTGGTCCCCCGTGGGAATATAACCCACAACCCTGGTGTTGCCATGCTCTACCAACTGAGACACACATTTCATATGTAATGCTGCCACTCGCTGTTATGCTACAACCTTGTTATTAAAGTATAGGGAGGGGGGAACAGGGGGGCTGTGGAAGGGGGCAGGGAAGGGGAAATGATTTATAGAGAGGGTCTTCTGGGTGGGGAGTGACCAATGGGTGTGTGTCCCTATGGATCCTGCTTTTAATTTTACATCCATGGGCTTATCAACAGTAAAGGTGACAATTACATTTTAGAAAAACAAGGGCAACACTAGCTATTCACTTGCGGAATTTGAAAGGCCTTAATATTCCTATCAACCGTTACAGCTGGCTTGATATTCTAGCAAGAAACACATCTGCTCCAAAAGGGAATACATATAGTACCTCTCAAATGTTTGGACACAAATACTCATTCCGGGATTTTTCTATATTTTTACTATTTTCTACATTGTAGAATAATAGTGAAGGCATCAAAACTATGAAATAACATATGGAATCATGTAGTAACCAAAAAAGTGTTAAACAAATATTGTATATTTTGAGATTCTTCAAAGTAGCCACCCTTTGCCGTGATGACAGCTTTGCACACTCTTAGCATTCTCTCAAACAGCTTTATGAGGTAGTCACCTGGAATGCATTTCAATTAACAGGTGTGCCTTGTTAAAAGGTAATTTGTGGAATTTCATTCCTTCTTAATGTGTTTCAGCTAATCAGTTGTGTTGTCTCAAATTAGGGTTGGTATACAGAAGATAGCCCTATTTGGTAAAAAATCAAGTCCATATTACGGCAAGAACAGCTCAAATAGGCAAAGAGAAATGACAGTCCATCATTACTTTAAGACATGAAGGTCAGTCAAGCCGGAAAATCTCAAGAACTTCAACTGCAGTCGCAAAAACCATCATGTGAAATTGGCTCTCATGAGGACCGCCACTGGAAAGGAAGACCCAGAGTTACCTCTGCTGCAGAGGATAAGTTCATTAGAGTTACCAGCCTCAGAAACTGCAGCCCAAATAAATGCGTTACAGAGTTCAAGTAAAAGACACATCTCAACATCAACTGTTCAGAGGAGACTGCGTGAATCAGGCTTTCATGGTTGAATTGCTGCAAAGAAACCACTATTAAAGGACACCAATAATAATAAGAAACTTGCTTGGGCCAAGAAACACGAGCAAAGGACATTAAACTGGTGGAAATCTGTCCTTTTAGATTTTTAGTTCCAACCGAGGTGTCTTTGTGAGACGCAGAGTAGGTGAACGGATGATCTCTGCATGTGTGGTTCACACCATGAAGCATGGAGTAGGAGTTGTGATGGTGTGGGGGTGCTTTGCTGGTGACACTGTCTGATTTATTTCGATATTAAGGCATACTTAACCAGCATGGCTACCACAGCATTCTGCAGTGATACGCCATCCCATCTAGTTTGTGCTTAGTAGGACTATAATTTGTTTTTCAACATGACAATGACCCATCACACCTCCAGGCTGTGTAAGGGCTATTTGACCAAGAAGGAGAGTGATGGAGTGCTGCATCAGATGACCTGGTCTCCACAATCCCGTGACCTCAACCAAATTGAGATGGTTTGGGATGAGTCTGACCACAGAGTGAAGGAAAAGCAGCCATCAAGTGCTCAGCATACGTGGGAACTCCTTCAAGAATGTTGGAAAATAATTCCACGTGAAGCTGGTTGAGAGAATGCCAAAAGTATGCAAAGCTGTCATCAAGGCGAAGGGTGGCTACTTTGAAGAATCTCAAACATAAAATATATTTTGATTTGTTTAAAAATGTTTTGGTTACTACATTATTCCATATGTGTTATTTCATAGTTTTGATGTCTTCACTATTATTCTACAATGTAGAAAACAGTAAAAATAAAGAAAAACCTTTGAATGAGTAGGTGTGTCCAAACTTTTGACTGGCACTGTAAAACAGAGAACAATTTGTACAAACTGGCTGTTTTTTCCTTCAGCCCCAAACAAAACTAAAGGTATAACCATGATGATACATAAGAAACTCAAAATCACCATCCTTGGTACAGGTTAAGCAAGGCAGAATCCCTTGCCTTAAATGTATCCATAATGGAAAGAAAACTGCCTTTATTAATGTGAATGCTCGAAATTCCTACGTTTTTTCTTCTTCTTTGAACAGCATTTTGTTAGAATTAACTGAATTCCATCTGCTTATTGGGACAGACATGAATGCCATTCTGGACATGCGGGACAAATCTAAAAAAGACCAACTACAATCCACAGGCAATCTCATAACCCTAAGGCAAAAAGTAGTACATTTTCTATTCAAACAGGCACAAAGCATTCTCCCGAATCGATTTTGTACTATTATCTACTCTATTTTCTTTAATCAAGAAAATTGACATATGAGCCTATCATCATGCTTATTACTGCCATATACACATTTCAGAATCTCCTAAATGAGCCACAAGATGGTCCTTTAATGTTTCCTTACTACAAAGTCATACTTTCTGTGAACTATTTCAAACAGAATTTAAAGAATTCACAATGATTTACAAAAGTTCAGTCGATGCGATTAAAGGTTTTATTAAAAACTGCATTTCCATCGGGAATCAATAAATCACAAATGAAGAATTGGATAAGTTGTTAAACGATGTTAGAGCATTCTCAAACTATTTTTTTCAGACCAGGTAGTGACTATTGTCTTCAAAGTCAAGACAGAACTAAATCTATTGATCAGACAGAGAGCAGCATTTGCTCTCCGTTGAGTTAGACTCAACCATTACTTACATGGTAATAGACCCAGTCGTCTGCTGGCTAACAAGCTTCGCAGTAATGATCAATTAGTGGATCTTGCAACTATTGAATCTGAATCAGGTGAATTACTATCAGAACCCAAATTAATCAACCAAATATTTTCCCGTTTCTATAAAGAATTGTACACTTCTGATTGTGACTCCACAACAAGCCAGATCGAGTCCTTATTTAAAGGTATAAGAACTCCTCTTCTCTCAACTGAGGAAGCTGGCTTGCTGGGAGCCCAAATCTCTCTCCATTTACTCAAAAGGGCATTGGATAACAAGAATAAAGGCAAATCACCTGGATGGGATGGTATTCCTCCTGAAGTCTATTTAAAATGTTGGAATCAATTAGGTCCACTGTTGCTCAAAATGATTAATACAGCTGTTCACAAAGGTTCATATGGGAGAGATGTGAACACAGCACTAATTTCGCTTTTATAAAAAAAACGTAAGGATGCCAGACAGTGTTCTCATTATCACCCCACTCTTTGATGAACACATATATTAAACTGTTTTCCAGAATGTTGTCGTCTCATCTCGGGACTTGCTTATCCAAATTGATCCACACGGACCAAAGCGGGTTTGTTAAAACCTCCGTTCACTATTACATATCTTAGGTGCTTCATCAGAAACAACAGCTCATTGGGTTGTATTATCTCTCAATGCATAAAACGCTTTTGATAGACTAGAATGGTAATATCTCTGGTCTGTCTTGAAACATACAATGCATTCGGAAAAAGTATTCATACCCCTCGACTTTTCCACATGTTGTTACGTTACAGCCTTATTCTAAAATGAATGAAATTATTTTTCCCCTCATCCAGCTACACGCAATACCCCATAATGACAAAGCAAAAACAGGTTTTTAGAAATGTTAGCAAATTTGACATGCAGTTGACAGTGCATGTCAGAGCAAAAACCAAGCCATTAGGTCGAAGGAATTGTCTGTAGAGCTCTGAGACAGGATTGTGTCGAGGCACATATCTGGGGAAGGGTACCAAAAATATCTGCAGCATTAAAGGTCCCCAAGAACACAGTGGCCTCCATCATTCCTAAATGGAAGAAGTTTGGAACCACCAAGATTATGTACAGTATGTGTGCCATTCAGAGCGTGACTGGGCAACACAAAATATTTAAATGAATAGGGTATGGTAGTAGGTGCCAGGTGCACTGGTTTGAGTGTATCAAGAACTGCAATGCTGCTGTGTTTTTAACTCTCAACAGTTCCAGTGTGTATCAAGAATGAGCCACCACCCAAAGGACATCCAGCAACTTGACACAACTGTGGGAAGCATTGCAGTTAACATGGGCCAGCATCCCTGTGGAACACTTTTGAAATCTTTTAGAGTCAATGCCCCGACGAATTGAGGCTGTTCTAATGTTTTGTACATTCAGTGTGTGTGTGTGTGCAAATATATATATATATATATACACACTGCTCAAAAAAATAAAGGGAACACTTAAACAACACAATGTAACTCCAAGTAAATCACACTTCTGTGAAATCAAACTCTCCACTTAGGAAGCAACACTGATTGACAATACATTTCACATGCTGTTGTGCAAATGGTATAGTCAACAGGTGGAAATTATAGGCAATTAGCAAGACACCCCCAATAAAGGAGTGGTTCTGCAGGTGGTGACCACAGACCACTTCTCAGTTCCTATGCTTCCTGGCTGATGTTTTAGTCACTTTTGAATGCTGGCGGTGCTTTCACTCTAGTGGTAGCATGAGACGGAGTCTACAACCCACACAAGTGGCTCAGGTAGTGCAGCTCATCCAGGATGGCACATCAATGCGAGCTGTGGCAAGAAGGTTTGCTGTGTCTGTCAGCGTAGTGTCCAGAGCATGGAGGCGCTACCAGGAGACAGGCCAGTACATCAGAAAACGTGGAGGAGGCCGTAGGAGGGCAACAACCCAGCAGCAGGACCGCTACCTCCACCTTTGTGCAAGAGGAGCAGGAGGAGCACTGTCAGAGCCCTGCAAAATGACCTCCAGCAGGCCACAAATGTGCATGTGTCTCCTCAAACGGTCAGAAACAGACTCCATGAGGGTGGTATGAGGGCCCGACGTCCACAGGTGGGGGTTGTGCTTACAGCCCAACACCGTGCAGGATGTTTGGCATTTGCCAGAGAACACCAAGATTGGCAAATTCGCCACTAGCGCCCTGTGCTCTTTACAGATGAAAGCAGGTTCACACTGAGCACATGTGACAGACGTGATAGAGTCTTGAGACGCCGTGGAGAACGTTCTGCTGCCTGCAACATCCTCCAGCATGACCGGTTTGGCGGTGGGTCAGTCATGGTGTGGGGTGGCATTTCTTTGGGGGCCGCACAGCCCTCAATGTGCTCACCAGAGGTAGCCTCACTGCCATTAGGTACCGAGATGAGATCCTCAGACCCCTTGTGAGAACATATGCTGGTGCGGTTGGCCCTGGGTTCCTCCTAATGCAAGACAATGCTAGACCTCATGTGGCTGGAGTGTGTCAGCAGTTCCTGCAAGAGGAAGGCATTGATGCTATGGACTGGTCCGCCCGTTCCCTAGACCTGAATCCAATTGAGCACATCTGGGACATCATGTCTCGCTCCATCCACCAACGCCACGTTGCAACACAGACTGTCCAGGAGTTGGCGGATGCTTTAGTCCAGGTCTGGGAGGAGATCCCTCAGGAGACCATCCGCCACCTCATCAAGAGCATGCCCAGGCGTTGTAGGGAGGTCATACAGGCACGTGGAGGCCACACACACTACTGAGCCTCATTTTGACTTGTTTTAAGGACATTACATCAAAGTTGGATCAGCCTGTAGTGTGGTTTTCCACTTTAATTTTGAGTGTGACTCCAAATCCAGACCTCCATGGGTTGATAAATTGGATTTCCATTGATTATTTTTCTGTGATTTTGTTGTCAGCACATTCAACTATGTAAAGAAAAAAGTATTTAATAAGATTATTTCTTTCATTCAGATCTAGGATGTGTTGTTTAAGTGTTCCCTTTATTTTTTTGAGCAGTATATATATATATATATATATATATATATATATATATATATATATATATATATATATATATATATATATACAGTTGAAGTCAGATGTTTACATACACTTAGGTTGGAGTCATTAAAACTAGTTTTTCAACCACTCCACAAATTTCTTGTTAACAAACTATAGTTTTGGCAAGTCGGTTAGGACATCTACTTTGTGCATGACACAAGTAATTTTTCCAACAATTGTTTACAGACATATTATTTCACTTATAATTCACTGTTTCACAATTCCAGTGGGTCAGAAGTTTACATACACTAAGTTGACTGTGCCTTTAAACAGCTTGGAAAATTCCAGAAATTGATGTCATGGCTTTAGAAGCTTCTGGTAGTCTAATTGACATAATTTGAGTCAATTGGAGGTGTACCTGTGGATGTATTTCAAGGCCTACCTTCAAACTCAGTGCCTCTTTGCTTGACATCATGGGAAAATCAAAAGAAATCAGCCAAGACATCCACAAGCCTGGTTCATCCTTGGGAGCAATTTCCAAATGCCTGAAGGTACCACATTCATCTGTACAAACAGTAGTACGCAAGTATAAACACCATGGGACCATGCAGGTGCCCTACCACTCCGGAAGGAGACGCATTCTGTCTCTTAGAGATGAACGAAATTTGGTGCGAAAATCAATCCCGGAACAACCTTGTGAAGATGCTGGAGGAAACAGGTACAAAAGTATCTATATCCACAGTAAAATGAGTCCTATATCGACATAACCTGAAAGGCCGCTCAGCAAGGAAGAAGCAACTGCTCCAAAACCGGCATAAAAAAAACCAGACAACGGTTTGCAACTGCACATGGGGACAAAGATTGTATTTTTTGGAGAAATGTCCTCTGGTCTGATTAAACAAAAACAGAACTGTTTGGTCATGATGACCATCGTTATGTTTGGAGGAAAAAGCGGGAGGCTTACAAACCGAAGAACACCATCCCAACTGTGAAGCACTGGGGTGGCAGCATCATGTTGTGGGGGTGCATTAGCTGCAGGAGGGACTTCACAAAATAGATGGCATCATGAGGGTGGAAAATTATGTGGATATATTGAAGCAACATTTCAAGACATCAATCAGGATGTTAAAGCTTGGTCGCAATGAGTCTTCCAAATGGACAAAGACCCCATGCATACTTCCAAAGTTGTGGCAAATGGCTAAGTCAACTTTGTGTATGTAAACTTCTGACCCACTGGAATTGTGATACAGTGAATTATAAGTGAAATAATCTGTATGTAAACAATTGTTCTAAAAATTACATGTGCCATGCACAAAGTAGATGTCCTAACCGACTTGCCATAACAATAGTTTGTTAACAAGAAATTTGTGGAGTGGTTGAAAAACGAGTTTTAATGACTCCAACCTAAGTGTATGTAAACGTTAGACTTCAACTGTGTGTGTGTATGTATATATATATATGTGTTGTTATATGTTGTTTACGTGTTCCCTTTTTTGAGCATATATATATATATATATATCACATTGATGTGTCATCCTGGATGAGCTGCACTACCTGAGCCTCTTGTGTGGGTTGTAGACTCCGTCTCATGCTACCACTAGAGTGAAAGCACCGCCAGCATTCAAAAGTGACCAAAACATCAGCCAGGAAGCATAGGAACTGAGAAGTGGTCTGTGGTCACCACCTGCAGAACCACTCCTTTATTGGGGGTGTCTTGCTAATTGCCTATAATTTCCACCTGTTGTCTATTCCATTTGCACAACAGCATGTGATATGTATTGTCAATCAGTGTTGCTTCCTAAGTGGACAGTTTGATTTCACAGAAGTGTGATTGACTTGGAGTTACATTGTGTTGTTTAAGTGTTCCCTTTATTTGTTTGAGCAGTATATATATATATATATATATATATATATATATATATATATATATATATATATATATATATATATATATATATATTACACTGAGCATACAGCCCTTCCTTTTGCCCTCAGAACAGTCTCAAGTCATCGTAGCATGGACTCTACAAGGTGTTGTAAGCTTTCCGCAGGGATGCTGTCCCATGTTGATTCCAATGCTTCCCACAGTTGTGTCAAGTTGGCTGGATTTCCTAAAGTTATTCAGCCAGACAGCTCCCACTCCCAATGGACTCTCCAGCATCCTCCCTAGACTAGAATGGAGACATGGAGTCTCCAGAATTCCCGACCTCTCTATAAGTGGGTGGGGAGAAAGTAGTCTTTTGCTGCTACATTTAGTGTGGCTGAGGTCTCGTAGAGGGGGAGGCTGGTGGAAGAGAGGGGGGCTTACGGCCCTATTACACATAGAGCAGCCATTCCAGTTAAAAGAGAAATGGAAGCCCCTTCTGTATTACAGATTTCTCATGGCTATTAGAGGCATGAATTTTTTCTCTCTCTTACGTAAGTACTTCCACACAACTTAGCTTGTCAATTGTGCTCAGCTCTGCACTACTGAACTATTCACTGTGCCACTCCCAGCTCTGAAACTACATGTTGACTGATGTGTGTGCGGCTATTTACTGAGCCGCAGCGGCAGTTGTGTTAATGAGACATTGTTTATAGGCTGCTGTGTGGAGAGAGATAGAGACAGACTGTCAGGCTTTAGGAAGAGAAAAGGATATCCCCATATCTCGTACACACTCCACACTCCCTAAACAGTCACTTGCACTCCACAAATATGAATGATCACACTCTCTCAAATATATCTAAACACTCCATACAAGTACTCTGCACACATTTGGGACACTCACAGTGGCCATGTCGAAATGTGGCTTGCCTACTACTTACTTCAGCTGCATAATGTGTAATGACAAAGCAAAAATATGTTGATGTGTTAGGGGATCTGGAAGATATGGCCATTTCTTGTATTTGCATTGTGAAGGTGTTTTATGGGATCACTGTTGATGGATTGATTCTCCCTGTGTGGAGGGTGGATTTACTAAATCATGATTGATTGATCCTGCGGATTCGATGCCCAATGACATCCAAAAACGTCCTCCCTTTCAGAGTAGGAGTTTATCCCCCCACTACCACCATTCATATTTTTCTCCCCCTTATTTATTTCTCTCTACCTCTTCCTCTCTCTCTCACACATCTCTGTCTTTATATATATATCTTTCCATCCCTCTCTCAATAGGTGACAGGCACCTTAATCCAGTTAGACAGATGTGTCATCAGCACTACTGATGCATGCCTGTCTTCCTGCAAGAGGACAGGAGGGAGGGATGTAGGACTTAGAGAGAGAGGGAGTACGCACATTGGTGTGTGTGTGTGTGTGTGTGTGTGTGTGTGTGTGTGTGTGTGTAAATGAGAGAAATATAGAGAGTTTAGGAGTAGGAAAGAGAGAGAGAGAGAGAGATAGTGAGACACTGGCCAGGTAAGGTGGAGTGATAGGCAGTGATGTCAGAGGATGTAGACAAAGGCAGGCAGTCAGCTTCTTTTACCTGTGTTATGCTGTTGTGTTCCCTGGGCAATGAACCTTGGCCTCACAGCACACCCAAACGACCACTGATAGTGTGTGTGCGTGCATGTGTGTTTTTGGGTTTCCTGGACAATGGACCTTGGCCTCCCAGCATACCCCTGTAGTTCAACTGATATGGGCTGAGTAGCATACACAGAATCACACAGAAACACACACCCTCTGGTGGGAGGTGCAACACAACAGACAGACAAAGAAAGCCACATATATATGGAGGGGTGGTCACATATACCCCTCTCCCCTATGTGGTCACTATCTACTGCTCCTGACCAGGAACCTATGCGTGTGTGTGTGCATGTGTGGATGGGTCTGTGCGTGCTTGTATGGGTTTCTTTGTTTCAATTGTATTTGGGAGTTTGGATATATTTGCCTATGTTTCAGTGTAAGATACAATTCCAATTAATGAACATGTTTTACAAGTTTGCTGACAAACTCCTATGCATCGACAGGGGAGTGTGTGTGTATTCCTACAGTGGCTGGCTTTTCAGACTGACCATGAACAAAGCACACAAGTACCTTCAGCATTCTAAACTGCTCCTCTGCCCAGAGCCCATCTTTATTTTATTATTTAACCTTTATTTAACTAGGCAAGTCAGTTAAGAACAAATTCTTATTTACAATGACGGCCTAACCTGGACGATGCTGGGTCAATTGTGCGCCGCCCTATGAGACTCCCAATCACGGCCGGTTGTGATACAGCCTGGAATCGAACCAGGGTCTGTAATGATGCCTCTAGCACTGAGATGATGTGCCTTAGACCGCTAAGTCACTTGGGAGCCCACTAAACATTCTTATTTGTGTATTGTACATACAATAGAAATAATATTTGGTTAGGTATACCTGTGTATCCTGAACTTGCCTCTCTGACTCTGGAATTGAGCAATTGAAGGCTAGATTCTATCAGATCTGCGCTAGACGACACCCGCATAGCAGTTGTTTTGGCGGTGTCTGAGGTGAAACTGTGTTAGAGATGTCAAATCCAAAAGCGGCTTCTGGCATTATACCTATCGCGGTCATTTCCATTGGCTGCATGGAGTTGCATTATTAGAAAATGCCCATGCAGCTGTGTTTACAAGTTGGAATGTGTGATGTAATCTACACCTCAATTAGGCTAGAAATCTTCATTATTTAGTTTCATGATTTTCAATTTGAATGTCATTATTTCTATATAGCTTACACTTTCACATTCTGAACTTCGAATGCGTGTGGGACAGGTGTGGCTTAGTGAATGACCATACGAGCAGCGCTCCACGATTTGAAAGTTCCAACGAAGTTATACCTCCGATTTATCATGTAAATAAGAACAATGATCTGCTATGCAGGTGTTGGTTATCACGGGTTATATATTCCTCATATTCAGCACAACCCCGACTTCAACATATGTGAAAATGGAGCGTTTCTACAGTACCAGTAAAAAGTTTGGACACACTTGCTCATTCAAGGTTTTTTTTATTTTTTATTATTATTTTCTACATTGTAGAATAGTAGTGAAGACATCAAAACCATGTAGTAACCAAAAAGTGTTCAACAAATCAAAATATATTTTATATTTGAAATTCTTCAAATTAGCCACCCTTTGCCTTGATGACAGCTTTGCACACTCTTGGCATTTTCTCAACCAGCTTCATGAGGTAGTCACCTGGAATGCATTTCAATTAACAGGTGTGCCTTGTTAAAAGTTTAATTTGTGGAATTTATTTTCTTCTTAATGCATTTGAACCAATCAGTTGTGTTGTGACAAGGTAGGGGTGGTATACAGAGAAGCCCTATTTGGTAAAAGACAAGGTCTATATTAATGCAAAAACAGCTCAAATATGCAAATAGAAATGACAGTCCATCATTACTTTAAGACATGAAGGTCAGTCAATGTGGAAAATGTCAAGAACTTTGAACGTTTCTTCAAGTGCAGTAGCAAAAACCATCAACCGCTATGATGATCCTACAGAATGGCGCTGACAGAGATGGTCGCTTCGCTTCATGTCCTTAGGAAACTATGCAGTAATTCATTTTTTCATGTATTATTTCTAACATCGTTATCCCAGAAAATCTCAAGTGTTATTATATACAGACGGGAAGAACTATTGGATATAAAAGCGACGTCAACTTACCAACATTACGACCAGGAATACGACTTTCCCGAAGCGGATCCTTTGTTTGGACCACCACCCTGGACATGGAATCTTATCCCAGAGGCCGACCCAAAACAACGCGGTCACCACAGGAGAGGCAGACGGAGCGGCCTACTGGTCAGACTTAGAAGGCGAGCACACCATCCACTGCTTCCGAGCATATTACTCGCCAATGTCCAATCTCTAGACAACAAGGTGGACGAAATTAGGGCACGAGTTGCCTTCCAGAGAGACATCAGAGATTGTAACATTCTGTTTCACAGAAACATGGCTCACTCGGGATATGTTGTCAGAGTCGGTACAGGCACCCGGTTTCTTCATGCATCGCGATGACAGAAAAAAACATCTCTCAGGTAAGAAGAAGGGCGGGCTGTATGCCTTATGATTAACGACTCATTACATTTACATTTACATTTAAGTCATTTAGCAGAAGCTCTTATCCAGAGCGACTTACAAATTGGTGCATTCACCTTATGATATCCAGTGGAACAACCACTTTACAATAGTGCATCTAAATCTTTTAAGGGGGGGTGGGGTTAGAAGGATTACTTTATCCTATCCTAGGTATTCCTTAAAGAGGTGGGGTTTCAGGTGTCTCCGGAAGGTGGTGATTGACTCCGCTGTCCTGGCTACGTGAGGGAGTTTGTTCCACCGTTGGGGTGCCAGAGCATCGAACAGTTTTGACTGGGCTGAGTGGGAACTGTACTTCCTCAGAGGTAGGGAGGGCGGTAATCATAACAACATACAGGAACTCAAGTCCTTTTGTTCACCTGACCTAGAATTCTTTACAATCAAATGCCAACCGCATTATCTACCAAGATAATTTTCTTCGATTATAGTCACAGCTGTGTAAATCCCCCCCAAGCAGATACCTTAACGGCCCTGAAAGAACTTCACTGGACTCTATGTAAACTGGAAACCATATATCCTGAGGCTGCATTTATTGTAGCTGGGGATTTTAATAAAGCTAATCTGAGAACAAGGTTTCCTAAATTCTATCAGCATATCGAATGTGCGACACAAGCTGGTAGCATTCTGGACCATTGCTACTCTAACTTCCGCGATGCATACAAAGCCCTCCCCCGCCCTTCCTTCGGCAAATCTGACCATGACTCCATTTTGTTGCTCCCAGCCTATAGACAGAAACTTAAACAGGAAACACCCGTGCTCAGGTCTATCTATTGCTGGTCTGACCAATCGTATTCCACACTTCAGGATTGCTTCGATCACATGTTGTTCCGGGTAGCCTCCGACAATAACATTGACATATACGCTGACACGGTGAGCGAGTTTATTAGCAAGTGCATCAGTGATGTTGAACCCACTCTGACAATTAAAACCTTCCCTAACCAGAAACCTTGGATTGATGGCAGCATTCACACAAAACTGAAAGTGCGAACCATCGCTTTTAATCATGGCAAGGCGACTGGAAACATGACCGAATACAAATGCCTACTCATAATTGGTTAAAATCAAACAATGCACACCAATGATTTAATTGGAAACACTTATCTTCCTCTTGTCTTTTTTACTACAAAACCTAAATGTGCAATTTTCACATACATTGAGTAAACAACACATGAAGAACACCTGCTCTTTCCATGACACACTGATGTCATGACTTTCCCTCCTGGGTGAGGATCAAAGAGAGCCCCCCCTTTCCCACCAAAGAGGAAGGGGGGGAAGTGGGGCCGGTTCTAGGACTTTACCGACCGGTCGTAAACTTCCTCTCTCATTCACTGCAGTATGGAGAAGTCCAAAATCATTTGTGTGTAGAGAGAAACTCTGCCTCAAAACGTTAAAATCAGAAGGTTGGATATTGAAACAATATGTCTAACGTAAATAATGTGGGAAATGGTTAGTGTGGCTCCAAACAATAATAATGTCAAATCAGTAGTTGTTTTGTGATATCATTAAGGATTGTATAACAGTAATTCTGCAAATGATATGTCCCAGTTATCAGATTTACATCTAAATGTTGAGGATCATATATGATTAAATATGAAACTATTTGTGAGAAGATGAAATGTGATTTTAGCCTTCTAAATTAGATAATTATTTTTCATATAGACTTTTGCCAAGTCAGTACCCCCGCCCACGTGAGCACAGACATTGTGGTAACATGATGGAACCGCCCTCCAAGGTGAGGGCATTAAAGGACTCCTAACAAAATTTACATTATACCAGAAAGCATGGGGCGGTGGCTACATGGCTGACAAATGGTTTAAAACTATACTGCTCAAAAAAATAAAGGGAACACTTAAACAACACATCCTAGATCTGAATGAAATAAATAATCTTATTAAAAACTTTTTTCTTTACATAGTTGAATGTGCTGACAACAAAATCACACAAAAATAATCAATGGAAATCCAATGTATCAACCCATGGAGGTCTGGATTTGGAGTCACACTCAAAATTAAAGTGGAAACCCACACTACAGGCTGATCCAACTTTGTAATGTAATGTCCTTAAAACAAGTCAAAATGAGGCTCAGTAGGGTGTGTGGCCTCCACGTGCCTGTATGACCTTCCTACAACGCCTGGGCATGCTCCTGATGAGGTGGCGGATGGTCTCCTGAGGGATCTCCTCCCAGACCTGGACTAAAGCATCCGCCAACTCCTGGACAGTCTGTGGTGCAACGTGGTGTTGGTGGATGGAGCGAGACATGATGTCCCAGATGTGCTCAATTGGATTCAGGTCTGGGGAACGGGCGGGCCAGTCCATAGCATCAATGCCTTCCTCTTGCAGGAACTGCTGACACACTCCAGCCACATGAGGTCTAGCATTGTCTTGCATTAGGAGGAACCCAGGGCCAACCGCACCAGCATATGGTCTCACAAGGGGTCTGAGGATCTCATCTCGGTACCTAATGGCAGTCAGGCTACCTCTGGCGAGCACATGGAGGGCTGTGCGGCCCCCCAAAGAAATGCCACCCCACACCATGACTGACCCACCGCCAAACCGGTCATGCTGGAGGATGTTGCAGGCAGCAGAACGTTCTCCACGGCGTCTCCAGACTCTGTCACGTCTGTCACATGCTCAGTGTGAACCTGCTTTCATCTGTGAAGAGCACAGGGCGCCAGCGGCGAATTTGCCAATCTTGATGTTCTCTGGCAAATGCCAAACGTCCTGCACGGTGTTGGGCTGAAAGCACAACCCCCACCTGTGGACATCGGGCCATCATACCACCCTCATGGAGTCTGTTTCTGACCGTTTGAGCAGACACATGCACATTTGTGGCCTGCTGGAGGTCATTTTGCAGGGCTCTGGCAGTGCTTCTCCTGCTCCTCCTTGCACAAAGGCGGATGTAGCAGTCCTGCTGCTGGGTTGTTGCCCTCCTACGGCCTCCTCCACGTCTCCTGATGTACTGGCCTGTCTCCTGGTAGCACCTCCATGCTCTGGACACTACGCTGACAGACACAGCAAACCTTCTTGCCACAGCTCGCATTGATGTCCCATCCTGGATGAGCTGCACTACCTGAGCCACTTGTGTGTGTTGTAGACTCCGTCTCATGCTACCACTAGAGTGAAAGCACCGCCAGCATTCAAAAGTGACCAACACATCAGCCAGGAAGCATAGGAACTGAGAAGTGGTCTGTGGTCACCACCTGCAGAACCACTCCTTTATTGGGGGTGTCTTGCTAATTGCCTATAATTTCCACCTGTTGTCTATTCCATTTGCACAACAGCATGTGAAATGTATTGTCAATCAGTGTTGCTTCATAAGTGGACAGTTTGATTTCACAGAAGTGTGATTGACATGGAGTTACATTGTGTTGTTTAAGTGTTCCTTTTATTTTTTTGAGCAGTGTATAAGACCAGTACATTGCCTGGTTGCTACTGGCGTGTAAAAGGGTTTAAAACGACTAAGCCTGTATACGTGCAGCGTGAGCTGAATACGTGACAAATGGTCTAAAACTGCAAGGCCCTCTGAAACTCAACAGAGACGAAGAGTAGACATGCACCGCCTGCAGCTCTGCATGTAACGTAGACACTTGACTGAAGATGAGAAAAGAAGAACATTACCCTATCAAACGACCATTGGAATGTCTGATGTATCCAGTTAAACGGACACTTCCAGAACAAAGAAAGCTACTACTAAGGACATGGTGACCTCTGGTGGACAACCAGAGACTTACACAACCAGAGACTTTCTGTCGAACTATTCGTCACAGACGGATCAGGCGATTTCCATAGACAGAGATGACAAAGACATACAAGCGTAAATATGTACGTTGCATTTCTAAATCTGAATGAGCGGTTATTAGGGTGCTAAATATGCATATTTACGATGAGCGTATTATTCAATTGTATGCACGATAGTTGAATTCCTTTGTCTCTCCTTCTCCCGCTCTTTCTTTCCCCACCCCATTCATTGTGTAATAAGCCGTCGTATCGGGTTAGTCCATTAGGGACTTTTCATTGCATTATGTTGGTTATCAATTCAACCTATACTGTGTGTGTTTACCTATTTCTGTGTGATTATTTTGTTAGTTAGTAAATAAATAATTAAGCCAATTTGTGTAAGCTGAGTCATCATGTAGACTGGGGTTTGTGCAGATTTATAGAATATTACGATGTTCAGAATGAGACTGATATGAGGTTAGTTGATTAGTTGAGAAGAAACAGTTGGGATACTGTTCATCATTAAAGATAAACTGCCCCTAAAAACACATTTTCCTTTTGAAAAAGGCCTAAGTGGCATTGATATGAGTCAGAAACATTTATTATATTGTCAAAATTGACTACAAAGTGTAAATAGGATAATTTGTTCATAAAGTCAGTTTCGTCTAAAACTTAATGTTATGACTATAACTACTGTTCCCTGAAGGAGGGAAACGAGGGACAACATACTATGGGGAGTCGCACTCTCGCGACTTCGGTTGAAGGATCTACGATGGTACCTGACAAAGCCAATGAAATCCATGCCTCATAGGAAGCCCTGCCTTCCACAGCTGATAAGCGTGAGGCACGGACTCATTCCTTCAATTTAATACCACCCTTCACCAAGCCCAGGAACGGGCGGTGCCGGGCCAAACAGGTGTTGGACCTCGTTTCCCTGGTTCCAGGGAACAGAAGTTATAGTCATAATGACCCACGGCAGACCACCCAGACCAAACCCTGCCTGATGCGGTAATCTGGGTATTGCAGACACGGCGCGCTGCCTAGTGACTTTCCCCTGTCCCAGCTGTAAGCACACTTGGAGAAGTGACATCCAAGCGATAAAACCACACAAAAGTGTGTGGTGATGCCCAACTCACCCCAGCACATATCTCCTATAGTCAACCCTTTAAACAATGCCCAAGATGCTGCCAGGCCTCTGGTGGAGTGAGCACATACACAGCTAGGTAACCCTTGCTCCTTGTTGCTAAATGCCAGGGAGAGAGCGCCCTGCTTAGAGAGCGCCCTGCCGCTAGTTGGATTAGCAAAACAGACAAATAGCTGGTTACATAACTGGATATCCCGGATTCGTTCAATGTACGTGTGCAAAGCTCACACCGGAAACAGGGCATGTAACCTCTTTTGCTTTTCAGAAGCAAAGGAGGAGGTGAAAAGGGAAATAGCTCAAAAGCTAAAGACCTGTATACATAGCCATGACTTTCGGAGCGAAGGCTACATTTGGACTCAATGTCACCTTAGTCGCCCAGGGCGAACTGAGTACAGGATGGGTGTATGGGTAACGCGTGGAGGTCGCCAACATGTTTAGCCGAGGCCAAAGCAATGAGCAGGGAGGTTTTGTAGGAGAGGATCTTCAGATCCACTGACTCCAGAGGCTCAAAGCGGGCCACACCCAGCGTCTCCAAAAACATTGCCATATCCCATGTTGGTGCAATAGGTTTAGATACCAGTCTGAGACCACATACACCTTTCAAGAACTGCACCACTAGGGGGTATGCCCCAGGTGTGGCTCTGTCAATTCCCACATGACATGCTGAGATAACTGCCATGTACACTTTTAACGGGCAGAATGCGTGTCCCTGCACAAAAGGCACATGTAAGAACATAAGAATGTCCCTCACAAAGCACTGAAAATGAACAAGCCCCTTCTCTTAGGACCAGAGCTCAAACACTTATACGCATACAGCCCTCCCGTGGAGGGCGCCCTTGCAGACTGATTGGTAGCATTAACATTCAAAGGTAAACCCCGAGCCATCAGATTGGCTCTCTCAGTGGCCAGGCCCATAGGAATCAAATCCCCGGCCTCTCGTGCCAAACCTTTCCATGTGCCTGGGACAACAGGTCCCTGTGCAACTGGAGTTGCCACGGGTCTCCATCTAAAAGGTAAACCAAGGCTGCCTGGGTCAACGGGGAGCCACAAGAATTAATGATAAGCCCTCCCGGCGCACCCTATCCAACATGGGCTGAATCAGAACCTCTGGCGGAAACGCATAAAGCAGGGTCCGAGGCCACTGGTGCACCAGAGCGTCTGTTCCCAACTATTCACTCGGGTCCTTTTTTTTTGTTGATGTGTAAAGACCTAAGTTGGCTCTGCCAAACCTCTCCCATATCTGGGAAACCACCCAGGGGTGTATTCTCCACTCCCGAGGAAGAGGACCCCCTGGATATCAGATCAGCACCCGAGTTGAGGCAACCGGGAACATGCACCATCCGAAGTGAGAGCAAATGCGCACTGCTCCACAGCAACAGCAAGAGAGCCAAATCTTTAGAATAGACAATAGACATAGAATATCATTCTAGTTCTGGTAAGACAGCTGAAGTTGTACTCTACACACAACTTTTTTCAATTGCTATGTTAAGTGTTGGCATGTTGTCTTTATAAGCACATCAATATGATATTTACAGCAGAAATGTAACTTGATCACACCCATTGGATTTTTGTTGATAAATGTATCTACACTCAAGCTGGATGACATTTGTACAATGTCCATATGTGCAGGTTTGCGTTTATTGTATTGAATCCTACTGTCACGGTTGTCGTCGGTGAAGGAGGACCAAAACGCAGCAGGCATGCGGTTGTTCATTTTGAACATTTATTAAATCAAAACGAACACTCCAAAACAACAAAACGAACTACAGACAGTCTGGCAAGGCACAAGGCTAAACTCAGAACAATCTCCCACAAGTGACAAACACAAACACACCCTCATATATGGGACTCTCAATCAAAGGCAAAAGGGAAAACACCTGCCTTCAATTGAGAATCCCAATCCCAATTAACCAACCATTACAACACACTTACTAGACTACACATAGAAATACATTAACATAGACCATAAACCAAAAACCCGGAAATACTAAATCAAACACCCTTTTACCAAAACACCACACAGAACCACATAAAACAAATACCCTCTGCCACGTCCTGACCAAACTACAATACCAATTAACCCTTATACTGGCCAGGATGTGACAGTACCCCCCCCCCCTTAAAGGTGCTAACCCCGGAAGCACCTTAACAAAAATAACCCCAAACAACAACAAAATAAAAATTCCCCCCTACTAAAGGGAGGGAAGGGAGGGTGGCTGCCGTCAACGACGGCACTGTGCTACACCCCCACCTCCCCAACCCACCTATATCTGGAGGTGGCTCCGGCTCTGGCCGTTCCAGGCAGTCGGGGCAGTCTGGCAGCTCGGGGCAGTCTGGCAGCTCTGGCAGTTCGGGGCAGTCTGGGCAGTCTGGCCGCTCGGGGCAGTCTGGCCGCTCGGGGCAGTCTGGCCGCTCGGGGCAGTCTGGCAGCTCGGGGCAGTCTGGCAGCTCGGGGCAGTCTGGCCGCTCTGGCAGCTCGGGGCAGTCTGGCCGCTCTGGCAGCTCGGGGCAGTCTGGCCGCTCTGGCAGCTCGGGGCAGTCTGGCCGCTCTGGCAGCTCCTGACTAGTGGGTGGCTCTGGCGCCTCTTCACTGACGGGCGGCTCTGGCGATTCCTCACTGACGGGCGGCTCTGGCGACTCTTGACTGACGGGCAGTTCTGGCGACTCTTGACTGACGGGCAGTTCTGGCGACTCTTGACTGACGGGCAGCTCTGGCGACTGTTGACTGGCGGGCAGCTCTGGCGACTGTTGACTGGCGGGCAGCTCTGGCGACTGTTGACTGGCGGGCAGCTCTGGCGACTGTTGACTGGCGGGCAGCTCTGGCGACTGTTGACTGGCGGGCAGCTCTGGTGACTGTTGACTGGCGAGGCTGGGTTTACGCACTTGAAGCCTGGTGCGTAGTGCTGGTACTGGGCGTACCAGATTGGGAACACGCACCTCCAGGCTAGTGCGGGAAGCGGGAACAGGACGAGTCCGACTGGGCTGACGAACTGGAGGCCTGGTGGGTGGTGCTGGTATTATCCACACCAGCCAACTAGCACGCCTCTCAGGACTATTAATAAAGGCTAACACAGGTGAAAACATTAGGACACGCTCTGTAGGGCGAATGTCGTGCCTAATGCACCAACACAGTAGCTCTCTCATCCTTTTCTCCTCCAATTTTCCCATCAATTCCTTTATCGTCTCTGTTTCTCTCATCTCCCATTTTTCCCCGACTAGCTCTGGTTCCATCCTCGGCTCCGCCGATCTGTCCGTGTGCCCCCCCCAAAAAAATTATTGGGGGTGCCTCTCCAGTTTAAACGCCAGTCGCGTTCCTCGGTTCTCACCGAATTCCCCTCGCTCCTTCCTCTGCTGCTTGGTCCATTGTTGGTGGGAGATTCTGTCACGGTTGTCGTCGGTGAAGGAGGACCAAAACGCAGCAGGCATGCGGTTGTTCATTTTGAACATTTATTAAATCAAAACGAACACTCCAAAACAACAAAACGAAACGAACTACAGACAGTCTGGCAAGGCACAAGGCTAAACTCAGAACAATCTCCCACAAGTGACAAACACAAACACACCCTCATATATGGGACTCTCAATGAAAGGCAAAAGGGAAAACACCTGCCTTCAATTGAGAATCCCAATCCCAATTAACCAACCATAGAAACACACTTACTAGACTACACATAGAAATACATAAACATAGACCATAAACCAAAAACCCGGAAATACTAAATCAAACACCCTTTTACCAAAACACCACCCTGAACCACATAAAACAAATACCCTCTGCCACGTCCTGACCAAACTACAATACCAATTAACCCTTATACTGGCCAGGACGTGACACTTGCCATGGAGGCAGAACTTAGAAAACAAAAATGTAAGGTTAGGGTTAGGGTTATTTTTAAAATGTCATATTTCATGACTTTGTGGCTGTTCCAGCTAGTGACCTCTCTGCAGAGCTGCCTCCAGTACATGAGTCATCTCAATAAATGCCAACCTGCTCCACATGTAGCCTACCCCTGTTAGGATATTAGTAGTTCTGGGATGTGTTCCCCGGGAAAGTTCTTACAGTGGACATAAGGAGAGACGAGACAAAACTAGCAAGTTAGAGAATGTATTGTAGGACAGCTGAGCTGACTGAAAATCGGGCATTCAACTCACAGTTGATATTTATTCCACGGTAACGCGTCTTTACATGGCGTGATGAAACTTCAAGTTGCAAGCTATTTTTTGGTAGCAAGGTCTTGAAGAACCAGTGTCTCATGAAACACATTCCAGACAGTGGTTCTTGCTATCATGGCATAACTGTGCTTTGACAGATAAGTATCAACTAGATAGGCTAGCCAGTTGCAGCTACACCCACGTTATGCTAGCTAGCTGCTGTCAGGTTGGCTAAACACAAGGTCAACGCAGGCTTTAGCATACACATAGAACTGAATTAACAGATCATCTGAGATGGTAAGTCAGTCAGGAGGGGAGAAGTCCTCAACTTCTAAACTTCTCTACATAGCAAAGCTAGCTTAGCTTACCTCACTGTCACTACTCACAACTGCACTTGTTTGTTGTGATTAAATGGCAAAGACACACCCAAGAAACATCCACAAATCCCCCAAGACAACTGTTTTTTGGCTTCAGTCATGGCCTCTAGCATTTCTTAATGAGCAAGCCAAAAACCGAGGCCAAATCAGGAAGTTCAGCCCCCCTTTAAATGTGCAGAACAGTAATCTGTCTCCATCCATTGTTTCTACATAGCCATCCATCCACCTTTTAAAGAACCCCTCAAACTATAGGAATATGACTTTATGCCAACCTGTGTGCCTGTCTTTCTCTGTGTTCCAGAACACTCCAGTGGGCACCTCAGTGTACCAGGTGAATGCCACAGACCCAGACCAAGGCACGGGGGGCAGTGTGCTCTTCTCTTTTCAGCCCCCCTCTTCTTTTTTCTCCATCGATGGAGCCCGTGGTACGGTCACTGTCACCAGGGCTCTGGACTATGAGACCACATCGGCCTACCAGCTCACTGTCAATGCCACGGTGAGGGGATACACAAAATACAAACAAACTTAAACAGATTTTATAAAGTAACAAGCATAACCATCTTGTCTAATGTCTATTTTATTTTGTGTGGTTAGTGTAAATAAATAAAATTCAACTGAGAATGGCATGGAAATATTGGCATATTGTTGTGAAGGCAGGTTTGTGTTCAGTAGGGCTAAGGTTTTAAAACTTTAAAAGAAAAGGACCAAGTCCAGGTTTGAGTCTGTTTTCTTCCCAATGAACATGACCCAGGGGTGACCATGCTTGTGTGTGTCTGTTCTCTCCCTCAGGACCAGGATAAGAAGCGCCCTCTGTCCAGTCTATCTAATTTAGCCATCACCATCACTGATGTTCAGGACATGGACCCCATCTTTACCAACCTACCCTACAGCACCAACATAGGGGAGGACGTCCCACCGGTCAGTAATACTACATCTCACCCCCCCTTTACTTTACTTCTCCATATCCTCCTTCGCTTCCCCATATGGAAAACAAATAATTTCAATGTATTTAACTTCACCTAAAAATGTGTTTCAAATACATGTAGATACATTTGCATCTTTGCTCAAATGCATGTAATGTCTGACAATATTTCAGAAATGCATGGCCATTACATCTAGTTTACAGGGTGGCAAAAGTGGTTCCTAATTTGGCTTCTTAAATGACTCTTTACGTATTGATGAATAGGGAGAATTTTTTTGTGCCACCAAGCCAACACTTTTGCAGTGATATAATTTAAATTGTGATGGTGAGGAAAATAAATACTTACGATTTCACCAAATGTTTACATTCTGTCATAAAGAGCACATGTTCAATTTAATACAAAACAAGTTTTCCTATCTAAAGAGGAAAAAAATAAGACTATTAGTGAGTGCACTCTTCACCTTAATTAAATAATGAAAATGATTGAGTGTCAAAGTGTCGGTCTACGTCTTTTGCTTCGAGTGAGTGGTATGTATGTACGGCTTTACAGTGGATGGTTAGCGGTGTTATGGTATGTTCGTAATCAAGTGGTAATTACTAGTTAAATCAGCCATGAATTGCCTTATGGCGGGTGGAATGGAAGCTTGTTTGTTGTGTGCAACAGGCAGGGTAAATTGAATGCAAGATTCACACATTTTTTTAAATTGTTAAAACATTTATAGCCTGTCTATTGATGAGTAACAGGGTTGACGTGTTAGGCTCCACCCATTCAGTTTTTCATTCAGTTTTCTACTTTTTTTTTTACATTTTCAAAAAGAGTAGAACCACCTCACCTGCTTTTACAGATTTTATCAGATTTTCAATGTTTCTTTGGAAATAAATATTTAAAAAGGAATAGTTTCACCATATTGAAACGAGAGTTCAATTCAAGTAACAGGGTGATACTTAAAATGAGGGACATGTGTAAATGAATCGCTAATCACATTAAATAAATAATACTTTTCAGAAATAACTTTGTCAAAGCAACAAAATAACTAGGGCTTTACAATGATGGTGCAAACTTTGAGTATTGTGGGGGGTTAGTGGGTTAAAATCTTCCTAGAACACACAGAGGTCCGTGTACGTGTGATTAATTTTTTGTGTTAAAAAGGAGCAATCAGCAATGTGAAAAACAGAAAAATTGCTTGTTTATTTGCATATGAAACCAAATAATTATCTTGTTTTTGTATATGAAACCAAATAACGACTTGATATTTCAATTTTCACATGTGTGTGAGGTTAAATGTGGAATGCCTGTCATCAGCCAAATACACAGCCAACGCTTCCTGTCCCTTCAAAATAGGAGTTCATGTGTTGGAGTGCCAAGGTAAGATTTCTAAATTTTTTACTTCAGATTTAAGGTTACTTATGTAAGCTAGTCACAACAATGATAGTGTATTGACATTTAAATTAAATGATGTTACTGTACATTGTTAGCTAACTGATAGTATACTACATGACCAAAAGTATGTGGACACCTGCTCGTTGAACATCTCATTCCAAATCATAGGCATTAATCTGGAGTTGGTCCCGACTTTGCTACTATGACAGCTTACTTTCTTTTCGGAAGGCTGTCCACTTGATGTTGGAACATTGCTGTGTGGACTTGATTCCATTCAGGCACAAGAGCATTAGAGAGGTCGGGCACTGATGTTGGGATATTAGGCCTGGCTCGCAGTCGGCGTTCCAATTTATCCCAAAGGTGTTCGACGGGGTAGAGGTCAGGGCTCTGTGCAGTCCAGTCATGCTCTTCCACACCGATCTCGACAAAACACTTCTGTATGGACCTCACTTTATGCACGGGGGCATTGTCATGCTGAAACAAGAAAGGACCTTCCCCAAACTGTTGCCACAAAGTTGGAAGCATAGAATCGTCTAGAATGTCATTGTATAATGTAGCATGAAGATTTCCCTTCACTGGAACTAAGGGAGCTAGCCTGAACCAAACTTTACAGTTGGCACTATGCATTGGGGCAGGAAGCGTTCTCCTGGCATCCTCCAAACCCAGATTTGTCTGTCGGACTGCCAGATGTTGAAGCGTGATCCATCACTCCAGAGAACATGTTTCCACTGCTCCAGTGTCCAATGGCGGCGAGCTTTACACCACTCCAGCCGATGCTTGGCATTGCGCATGGTGATCTAAGGCTTGTGTGCGGTTGCTCGGCTATGGAAACCTATTTCATGAACTCCCGACGAACAGGTCTTGTGCTGATGTTGCTTACAGAGGCAGTTTGGAACTCGGTAGTGTGTGTTACAACTGAGGACAGACCATTTTTACTCATTTCAGTGGTTCCGTTCTGTGAGCATGGGTGGCCTTCCACTTCGTGGCTGAGATTACGTTGACCGCGGCAGTGCTAGCAGGGCAAACTGACTTGTTGGAAAGGCATCCTATGACAGTGCCACGTAGAAAGACACTGACATCTTCAGTAAGGCCATTCAACTGCCAATGTTTGTCAATGGAGATTGCATGGCTGTGTTCTCAATTTTATACACCTGTCAGCAAAGGGTGTGCCTGAAATAGCTGAATCCATTAATTTGAAGGGGTGTCCACATACTTTTGTATATATAGTGTATCTTAGCTACCTAGCTAACCATTGGGAATCTCATATAAAGAGGACATACTGCCCAGTCAAAAGTTTGGACACCTACTCATTCAAGGATTTTTCTTTATTTTTACTATTTTCTACATTGTAGAATAATAATTAAAACTATGAAATAACACATGTGGAATCATGTAATAACCACACAAGTGTTAAACAAATCCAAATATATTTTATGTTTGAGATTCTTCAAAGTAGCCACCCTTTGCCATGATGACAGCTTTGCACACTCTTGGCATTATCTCAACCAGTTTTACCTGGAATGGTTTTCCAACAGAAAATAGCAAAAATAATGAAAAACCCTTGAATGAGTAGGTGTGTCCAAACTTTTGACTGGTACTGTAAGTATTCAGACACTTTGCTCTGAGACTCGAAATTGAGCTCAGGTGCATCATGTTTCCATTGATCATCCTTGAGATTTTTCTACAACTTGATTGGAGTCCACCTGTGGTAAATTCAATTGATTGGACATGATTTGGAAAGGTACACACCTGTCTATATAAAGTCCCACAGTTGACAGTGCATGTCAGAGTAAAAACCAAGCCATGAGGTTGAAGACATTGAAATAGAACTCCGAGACAGGACTGTGTCGAGGCACAAATCTGGGAAACAGTAACAAAACATTTCTGCAGCATTAAAGATCCCCAAGAACACAGTGGCCTCCATCATTCTTAAAGAGAAGAAGTTTGGAACCACCAAGACTCTTCCTAGAGCTGGCCGCCCGGCCAAACTGAGCAATCAGGGGAGAAGGGCCTTGGTCAAGGAGGTGACCAATAACCCGATGGTCACTCTGACAGAGCTCTAGAGTTCCTCTGTGGAGAAGGGAGAAACTTCCAGAATGGCAACCATCTCTGCAGCACTCCACCAATCAGGCCTTTATGTTAGAGTTGCCAGACGGAAGCCACTCCTCAGTAAAAGGTACACGAAAGCCCGATTCGAGTTTGCCAAAAGGCACCTAAAAGACTCTCAGACCATGAGAAACAAGATTATCTGGTCTGA
Source organism: Salmo trutta (assembly GCF_901001165.1). Classification (NCBI taxonomy): domain Eukaryota; kingdom Metazoa; phylum Chordata; class Actinopteri; order Salmoniformes; family Salmonidae; genus Salmo; species Salmo trutta. Next base: position 74,516,887 of record NC_042958.1, read on the forward strand.
TAAAACCAATATCGAACTCTTTGGCCTGAATGCCAAGCGTCACGTCTGGAGGAAACCAGGCACTGCTCATCAAATGGCCAATACCATCCCTACCGTGAAGTATGGTGGTGGTAACAAAATGCTCTGGGGATGTTTTTCAGCGGCAGGGACTGGGAGACTAGTGAGAATTGAGCGAAAGTTGAACAGAGCAAAGTACAGAGAGATCCTTGATGAAAACCTACTCCAGAGCGCTCAGGACCTCAGACTGGGTCTAAGATTCACTTTCCAACAGGACAATGACCCTAAACACACAGCCAAGACATCGCAGGAGTGGCTTCGGGATAAGTCTCTGAATGTCCTTGAATTGCCCTGCCAGAGCCCGGACTTGAACCCAATCAAATATATCTGGAGAAACCTGAAAATAGCTGTCCCTATCCAACCCGACAAAGCTTGAGAGGCTCTGCAGAGAAGAATGGGAGAAACTCCCCAAATACAGTGCTAAGCTTGTAGCGTCATACTGAATAAGACTCGAGGCTTTAATTGCTGCAGAAGGTGATTCAACAAAGTATTGAGATAAGGGTCTGAATACTTACAGTATATAATGTGATATGTCAGTTTCTTAACTTCCAAAAACCTGTTTCAGCTTTGTCATTATGGGATATTGTGTGTAGACTGATGGGGGGGAATAAACAATTTACTCAATTTTAGAATAAGGCTGTAACGTAACAAAATGTGGAAAAAAGTGAAGGGGTCTGAACACTTTCCGAATGCACTGTATATATATATATATTACTGTAAATATTGATCACATTCCTTGTGTATGATCATACATTTTGATACATTGAATGTTAATATCAATCTATGTTATATATTTTTACCTCATGTTTCACTAAGTGAAGTACTGGCCTTATATAAAGGACCTTCCACCACCATTTGGGATATGGATGCCTGACGAAGACCTAAGGGTCAAAATGATGTTATAAATAAAATCACCTGGGAGCATGAACAGCAGTGTCCAGTGTTTTAATTTTTGCCTACAACTCCAGGATCTGCGGAAAGTACCTGGATGTCCATTTGTTCTTCAGTTTTTTCTTCTCATGTACAGTATATATGCACACACACACACACACACACACACACACACACACACACACACACACACACACACACACTGAGTGTACAGCCTCAATTCGTCGGGGCATTGACTCTACAAGGTTTCAAAAGTGTTCCACAGGGATGCTGGCCCATGTTGACTCCATTGCTTCCCACAGTTGTCAAGTTGGCTGGATGTCCTTTGGGTGGTGGCTCATTCTTGATACACATTGGAAACTGTTGAGAGTTAAAACCCAGCAGCGTTGCAGTTCTTGACACACTTAAACCGGTGCACCTGGCACCTACTACCATACCCCATTCATTTAAATATTTTGTGTTGCCCATTCACGCTCTGAATGGCACACATACTGTACATAATCTAGGTGGTTCCAAACTTCTTCCATTTAGGAATGATGGAGGCCACTGTGTTCTTGGGGACCTTTAATGCTGCAGACATTGTTGGTACCCTTCCCCAGATCTGTGCCTCGAAACAATCCTGTCTCAGAGCTCTACAGACAATTCCTTCGAGCTCATGGCTTGGTTTTTGCTCTGACATACACTGTCAACTGCATGTCAAATGTGCTAACATTTCTGAGCTGTTGTTTCTGATGAAGCACCTAAGATATGTAATATTGAACGGAGGTTATCTGAGGATAAAAGCTTTTTAACAAACCCGCTTTAGTCCGTGTGGATCAATTTGGTAAGCGAGTCCCGAGATGAGGCGACAACATTTTGGAAAACAGTCTAATGTTTGTGTTCGTCAAAGTGTGGGGTTTAATCAGAAGACTGGGTGGCATCCTTACCTTTTTTTTATAAAAACGAAATTAGTGCTGTGTTTACATCTCTCCCAAATGAACCTTTGTGAACAGCTGTATTAATCATTTTGAGCAACAGTGGACCTAATTGATTCTAACATTTTAAATAGACTTCAGGAGGAATACCATCCCATCCAGGTGATTTGCCTTTATTCTTGTTTCCAATGCCCTTTTGAGTAAATGGAGAGAGATTTGGGCTCCCAGCAAGTCGACTTCCTCAGTTGAGTGAAGAGGAGTTCTTATATCTTTAAATAAGGACTCGATCTGACTTGTTGTGGAGTCACAATCAAAAGTGTATAGTTCTTTATGGTTGATTAATTTGTGAATTGTGATACAGTGAATTATAAGTGAAATAATCTGTCTGTAAACAATTGTTGGAAAAATGACTTGTGTCATGCACAAAGTAGATGTCCTACCGACTTGCCAAAACTATAGTTTGTTAACAAGAAATTTGTGGAGTGGTTGAAAAATGAGTTTTAAAGACTCCAACCTAACTGTATGTAAACATCCGACTTCAACTGTAATTGCTCATTAATATCAGTTACATTTGGGTATGTCTATTTATGCGGAGATCTGCATTCAATGTCCAAAGTGGACTCTCTGGTACTTTTGTAGATTTAGCCCATTTTATACATGAAAATATTCTTCAGGATTGGAGGGGCACCTGCGGGACGGTTGAGCTAACGTAGGCTAATGGGATTAGCATGAGGTTGTAAGTAACAAGAACATTTCCCAGGACATAGACATATCTGATATTGGCTGAAAACTTAAATTCTTGTTAATCTAACTGTACTGTCCTATTTACAGTAGCTATTACAGTGAAATAATACCATGCTATTGTTTGAGGAGAGTGCAGTTTTGAACATGAAACGTTATTAATAAAAAAATGAGGCACATTTGGGCAGTCTTGATACAACATTTTGAACAGAAATACAATGGTTCATTGGATCAGTCTAAAGCTTTGTGCATACACTGCTGCCATCTAGTGGCCAAAATCTAAACTGTACCTGGGCTGGAATAATACATTATGGCCTATCTCATGTATTTCAAACTTGATGGTACAAAAAAATACCAAAAAACTCTTATTTTTTTTCCTTGTATTATCTTTTACCAGATCTAATGTGTTATATTCTCCTACATTCCTTTTACACTTCAAAGTGTTTCCTTTCAAATGGTACCAACAATATGCATATCCTTGCTTCAGGGCCTGAGCTACAAGCAGTTAGATTTGTGTATGTCATTTTAGACAAAAATTGAAAAAAAGAGGCCGATCCTTAAGAGGCAGGTCACCTGTGATACAAGTCAGTATTCGACATCCATCCATGTCTGAGAACATCGGTCGATGACGTGGAAACCGGCCACTAGGGGGCAACAGTGAGCACTTGAACTTAATGCATAAACTTAACCTTAGAAAGACACAGACAAGTAGCCAAACACTTGGAAATTTGACGTTTGAGAAACATTGATGAACATCAGTGTATATGTCAATGATATTCTCAGAAGTAACCCAGAACATATCCCAGTCAATGTGATCAAAACAATCTGAATCATGGATTTCGATTGGTCAGACCGGCGTTGAAGCGAACTTAGTACGGATACTTCCTGTTTGAGTTTCTGGCAATAGGAAGGAGCAGAATGGAATCGGGATCTGATTTGCTGAAGGGAGAGTGGGGGAGGGCCTTGAAACCATCACAGATTGGAAATTAACAGTGGTCGAAAGTTTTTGAAGCGGGAGTACTGCAGGCTATGTGTTAGAACTTCTGTCGCATTTTCCTCAGATTTGCTACAATAAATGCGGCCTCAGGATATGCCGTTTCCAGTTTCCACAAAGTCCAGTGTAGTTCCTTGAGTGCTGACGTGGTATCGGCTTGAGGGGGAACGATGTGACGATGACCGAAGAGAATTCTCTTGGGAGTTAATGCAGTCAGCATTTGATTGAGGTATTCTAGGTCTGGTGAACAAAATTACTTGAGTTCCTGTACGTTACCACAATCACACCATGAGTAGTTAATCATGAAACATACACCTCTGCCTTTCTTCTTCCCGGAGAGTTCTTTATTCCTATCTACGCAATGTACTGAGAACCCATCTGGTTCTATCGACGGGGATAGTATATCCGGAGAGAGAAATTATTCTGTGAAGGAAAGTATGTTACAGTCCCTGATGTCTCTCTGGAAGGAGATCCCCACCCAGAGCTCATCTACTTTATTGTCTAGGTACTGAATATTAGTGAGTAATATACTCAGAAGCGGTGGATGGTGTGCACGCCTCCTGAGTCAGACTAAAGGTCCACTCCGTGTCTTGGAGCAGCCTCTGGGATAAGTTAAATTGCCTTTGGGGTTATAAACAAAGTATCCAATTCAGGAAAGTCATATTTCTGGTTGAAATGCTTGTGAGTTACCACCACTCTGATATCCAAAAGTTATTTCCGACTGTATTCAATAATGCAAAAAAACGTTCTGGGCTAATAATGTGACAAATAACACAACAACAAAATAAAAAAAACTGCAAAGTTGCTTAGGAACCAGAAACAGACAGTGGTAGAAAAAGTAGACAATTGTCATACTTGAGTAAAAGTAAAGATACCTTAATAGAAAATGACTCAAGTAAAAGTGAAAGTCACCCAGTAAAATAATACTTGAGTAAAAGTCTAAAAGTATTTGGTTTTAAATATACTTAAGTATCAAAAGGAAATGTAATTGATCGAATATACTTAAGTATCAAAAGTAAAAGTATAAATCATTTCAAATTCCTTATATTAAGCAAACCTGATGGCACCATTTTCTTGGTTTAGTTACAGTGCCTTGCAAAAGTATGGAAAGAATATGGCACCACGACAAGCCTGCCAAGAGAGGGCCGCCCACCAAAACTCACAGACCAGGCAAGGAGGGCATTAGAGGCAACAAAGAGACCAACGATAACCCTGAAGGAGCTGCAAAGCTCCACAGCGGAGATTGGAGTATCTGTCCATAGGACCACTTTAAGCCGAACACTCCACAGAGCTGGGCTTTACGGAAGAGTGGCCTGAAAAAGCCTTTGCTTAAACAAAAAAATAAGCGAACACGTTTGGTGTTCGCCAAAGGTCATGTGGGAGTCTCCCCAAATATATGGAAGAAGGTACTCTGGTCAGATGAGACTAAAATTGAGCTTTTTGACCATCAAGGAAAATGCTATGTCTGGCGCAAACCCAACACCTCTCATCACCCCGAGAACAACATCCCCACAGTGAAGCATGGTGGTGGCAGCATCATGCTGTGGGGATGTTTTTCATCGGCAGGGACTGGGAAACTGGTCAGAATTGAAGGAATGATGGATGACCTTAAATACAGGGAAATTCTTGAGGGAAACCTGTTTCAGTCTTCCAGAGATTTGAGACTGGGAAGGAGGTTCACCTTCCAGCAGGACAATGACCCTAAGCATACTGCTAAAGCAACACTTGTGTGGTTTAAGGGGAAACATTTAAATGTCTTGGATTGGCCTAGTCAAAGCCCAGACCTCAATCCAATTGACACTCTGGTATGACTTAAAGATTGCTATACACCAGCGTAACCAATCCAACTTGAAGGAGCTGGAGCAGTTTTGCCTTGAAGAATGGGCAATAATCCCAGTGGCTGTTTGGAGAGCTCCTTTGTCTTCATGGTGCCTCTTGCTTAGTGGTGTTGCAGACTCTTGGGGCTTTCAGAACAGGTGTATACAGTATTTTTATTTTATTTATTTATTTCATCTTTATTTAACCAGGTAGGCTAGTTGAGAACAAGTTCTCATTTGCAATTGCGACCTGGCCAAGATAAAGCGTAGCAATTCGACACATACAACAACACATGAAATAAACAAAACATACAGTCAATAATACAGTAGAACAAAAGAAAACAAAAAGTCTATATACAGTGAGTGCAGATGAGGTAAGTTAAGGCAATAAATAGGCCATGGTGGCGAAGTAATTACAATATAGCAATTAAACACTGGAATGGTAGATGTGCAGAAGATGAATGTGCAAGTAGAGATACTGGGGTGCAAAGGAGCAAGGTAAATAAATAAATACAGTATGGGGATGAGGTAGTTGGATGGGCTGTTTACAGATGGGCTATGTACAGGTGCAGTGATCTGTGAGCTGCTCTGACAGCAGATGCTTGAAGCTAGTGAGGGAGATATGAGTCTCCAGCTTCAGAGAATTTTGCAATTCGTTCCAGTCATTGGCAGCAGAGAACTGGAAGGAAAGGCAGCCAAAAGAGGAATTGGCTTTGGGGGTGACCAGTGAGATATACCTGCTGGAGCGTATGCTACGAGTGGGTGCTGCTGTGGTGACCAGTGAGCTGAGATAAGGTGGTAGTGTATGGGGCTTTGGTGACAAAACGGATGGCACTGTGATAGACTGCATCCAATTTGTTTAGTAGAGTGTTGGAGGCTATTTTATAGATGACCTCACCAAAGTCGAGGATCGGTAGGATGGTCAGTTTTATGAGGGTGTGTTTGGCAGCATGAGTGAAGGATGCTTTGTTGCGATATAGGAAGCCAATTCTAGATTTAATTGTGGATTGGATATGCTTAATGTGAGTCTGGAAGGAGAGTTTACAGTCTAACCAGACACCCAGGTATTTGTAGTTGTCCACGTATTCTAAGTCAGAGCCGTCCAGAGTAGTGATGCTGGACGGGCGAGCAGGTGCGGGCAGTGATCGATTGAATACCATGCATTTAGTTCTACCTGCGTTTAAGAGCAGTTCGAGGCCACGGAAGGAGAGTTGCATGGCATTGAAGCTCGTCTGGAGGTTAGTTAAAAGAAGGGCCAGAAGTATACAGAATGGTGTCGTCTGCGTAGAGGTGGATCAGAGAATCACCAGCAGCAAGAGCAACATCATTGATGTATACAGAGAAGAGAGCCGGCCTGAGAATTGAACCCTTTGGCACACCCATAGAGACTGCCAGAGGTCCGGACAACAGGCCTTCCGATTTGATACACTGAACTCTATCAGAGAAGTCGTTGGTAAACCAGGCGAGGCAATCATTTGAGAAACCAAGGCTGTCGAGTCTGCCAATAAGAATGTGGTGATTGACAGAGTCGAAAACCTTGGCCAGATCGATGAATACGGCTGCACAGTAATGTCTCTTATCGATGGCGGTTATGATGTCATTTAGGACCTTGAGCGTGGCTGAGGTGCACCCATGACCAGCTCTGAAACCAGATTGCATAGCGGAGAAGGTACGGTGGGATTCGAAATGGTCGGTAATCTGTTTGTTAACTTGGCTTTCGAAGACCTTAGAAAGACAGGGTAGGATAGATATAGGTCTGTAGCAGTTTGGGTCTAGAGTGTCACCCCCTTTGAAGAGGGGGATGACCGCGGCAGCTTTCCAATCTTTGGGAATCTCAGACAATACGAAAGAGAGGTTGAACAGGGGTTGAATAGGGGTTGCAACAATTTAGGCAGATCATTTTAGAAAGAGAGGGTCCAGATTGTCTAGCCCGGCTGATTTGTATGGGTCCAGATTTTGCAGCTCTTTCAGCACATCAGCTATCTGGATTTGGGTGAAGGAGAAATGGTGGGGGCTTTGGCGGGTTGCTGTGGAGGGTGCCGGGCAGTTGACCGGGGTAGGGGTAGCCAGGTGGAAAGCATGGCCAGCCGTAGAGAAATGCTTATTGAAATTCTCAATTGTAGTGGGTTTATTAGTGGTAACAGTATATGGCAGTAATGAGCAGGAATTAACCCTGGAGTTTATTTGAATGTTAAATTGAATACAAATTTTGAACTTTGAAATTACAAAACACAAGTGTAATAAACACACGCACACACACACACACCCACACACACACACACACACACACACACACACACACACACACACACACACACACACACACACACACACACACACACACACAGACACAGACACACACACACACACACACACACACACACACACACACACACACACACACACACACACTGCATTAAAAAGAGAGGCAGTAAGGCTGCTTACTATGTGGTTCATTACCTGTTCAGAAAACAGTTTAACATCAATGATCTGCTGATGGTGCCAGGAGAGGACCATGCTATTTTGTTAGTTTTTTCACATTTTTTAAACTTATTTTGTACATAAAATTGCTGCTTCCGTCTCTTATGACCAAAAAAAGCTTCTGGAAATCAGAACAGCGATTACTCACCTTAAACTGAACTAATCATTTTTCTTTAATGAGTCGGACGAGGGGGATTTACTCCAGACACCCGAACAGGCCCTCATCCCCATCATTTGCAGGAAAAAGAGAAGGAAAATATATCGCGGAAAGAGATCGGGGTGCCTTGTGAGGATCCGCCGATGAGTGGCTAATCTGCCCTTGCCATCCGCACTACTGGCCAACACACAATCGCAGGAAAATAAATTGGCCGAGCTAAAAGCACGTATATCCTACCAACGGGACATTAAAAACTGTAATATCTTATGTTTCACAGAGTCGTGGCAGAACGGCGACATGATTAACATAGCTGGCGGGTTACACACTGCATCGGCAGGATAGAACAGCAGCTTCTGGTAAAACAAGGGGTGGCGGTCTATGTAGATTTGTAAACAACAGCTGGTGCATGATATCAAAGGACGTCTCAAGGTTTTGCTCGCCTGAGGTAGAGTATCTCACGATAAGCGGTAGACCACACTATCTTCCTAGAGAGTTTTCATGTGTATTTTTTGTAGCTGTCTACATACCACCACAGACTGATGCTGGCACGAAGACCGCACTCAATGAGCTGTATACCGCCATACGCAAACAGGAAAACGCTCATCTAGAGGCGGCACTCCTAGTGGCCGAGGACTTTAATGCAGGGAAACTTAAATCTGTTTTACCTAATTTCTATCAGCATGTTAAATGTGCAATCAGAGGGAAAAAAAACTCTAGACCACCTTTACTCCACACACAGAGACCCGTACACACTCTCCCTCGCCCTCCATTTGGCAAATTTTACCATAATTCTATCCTCCTGATTCCTGCTTACAAGAAAAAATTGAATCAGGACGCATCAGTGACTTGGTCAATAAAAAAGTGGTCAGATGAAGCAGATGCTAAGCTACACGACTGTTTTGCTAGCACAGACTGGAATATGTTACGTGATTCTTCCGATGGCATTGAGGAGTACACCACATCAGTCACTGGCTTCATCAATAAGTGCATCGATGACGTCTTCCCCACAGTGACTGTACGTACCCCAACCAGAAGTCATGGATTACAGGCAACATTGCACTGAGCTAAAGGGTAGAGCTGCCACTTTCAAGGAGCGGGACTCTAACCCGGAAGCTTATAAGAAATCCTGCTATGCCCTCCAACGAACCGTCAAACAGGAAAAGTGTCAATACAGGACTAAGATTGAACGATACTACACTTGCTCCGACGCTTGTCGGATGTGGCAGGGCTTGCAATCTATTACACACTACAAAGGGAAGCACAGCCGAGAGCTGCCTAGTGACACGAGCCTACCAGAGGAGCAAATTACTTATACGCTCGCTTCGGGGCAAGTAACACTGAAACATGCATGAGAGCACCAGCTGTTCCCGGATGACTTTGGGATCACGCTCTCCGCAGCCGATGTGAGTAAGACATTTAACAACTTACATCTAGACGTTCCGCTAGCGGAACACCACTCCAATATCCAATGATAGGGCGTGGCGCGAAATACAAACTCCTCGAAAATCCGAAAACTTCAATTTTTCAAACATATGACTATTTTACACCATTTTAAAGACAAGACTCTCCTTTATCTAACCACATTGTCCGATTTCAAAAAGGCTTTACAATGAAAGCAAAACATTAGATTATGTCAGCAGAATACCCAGCCAGAAATAATCAGACACCCATTTTTCAAGCTAGCATATAATGTCACAAAAAACAAAACCACAGCTAAATGCAGCACTAACCTTTGATGATCTTCATCAGATGACACACCTAGGACATTATGTTATACAATACATGCATGTTTTGTTCAATCAAGTTCATATTTATATCAAAAAACAGCTTTTTACATTAGCATGTAACGTTCAGAACTAGCATTCCCACCGAACACTTCCGGTGAATTTACTAAATTACTCACGATAAACGTTCACAAAAAACATAACAATTATTTTAAGAATTATAGATACAGAACTCCTTTATGCAATCGCGGTGTCCGATTTTAAAATAGCTTTTCGGTGAAAGCACATTTTGCAATATTCTGAGTAGATAGCTCGCCATCACGGGCTAACTAATTTGACACCCACCAAGTTTGGTTTCACCAAACTCAGATTTACTATAAGAAAAATTGATTACCTTTGCTGTTCTTCGTCAGAATGCACTCCCAGGACTTCTACTTCAACAACAAATGTTGGTTTGGTTGCAAATAATCCATAGTTATATCCAAATAGCGGCGTTTTGTTCGTGCGTTCAAGACACTATCCGAAAGGGTAACGATGGGTGACGCGCGGACGCGTATCGTGACAAAAAAATTCAAAATATTTCATTACCGTACTTCGAAGCATGTCAAACGCTGTTTAAAATCAATTTTTATGTGATTTTTCTCGTAAAATAGCGATAATATTCTGACCGGGAGTCGTTGTTTTCGTTCAAAGACTGAAAAAGTAAAATGGACTCTTCACGTGCACGCGCGCACCCGTCTCATTGTTCTCAGATCGACCACTTACCAAATGCGCTACTGTTTTTCAGTCAGTAGCTGCAGAGTCATCATTCAACGTTCTGGCGCCTTCTGAGAGCCTATGGGAGCCTTAGAAAGTGTCACGTTACAGCAGAGATCCTCTGTTTTGGATAGAGATGACAAAGAAGGCCAAGAAATGGTCAGACAGGTTACTTCCTGTACAGAATCTTCTCAGGTTTTGGCCTGCCATTTGAGTTCTGTTATACTCACAGACACCATTCAAACAGTTTTAGAAACTTTGGAGTGTTTTCTATCCAAAGCTACTAATTATATGCATATTCTAGTTTCTGGGCAGGAGTAATAACCAGATTAAATCGGGTACGTTTTTTATCCGGCCGTGAAAATACTGCCCCCTATCCATAACAAGTTAAACAGGTCAACATTCACAATGCCGCTGGGCCAGATGGATTACAAGGACAGATTACCAACTGGCAAGTGTCTTCACTGACATTTTCAACCCTGTCTGAGTCTGTAATACCAACATGTTTCAAGCAGACCACCATAGCCCATGTGCCCAAGAACACTAAGGTAACCTGCCTAAATGACTACCGACTAGTGGCACTCACGTCTGTAGCCATGAAGTGCTTTGAAAGGCTGGTCATGGCTCACATCAACATCATTATCCAAGAATCCCTAGACCCGCTCCAATTTGCTTACCGCCCCAACAGATCCACAGATGATGCAATCTGTATTGCACTCCACACTGACCTTTCACACCTGAACAAAAGGAACACCAATGTGAGAATGTTGTTCATTGACTACAGCTCAGCGTTCAACACCATAGTGCCCTCAAAGCTCATCACTAAGCTAAGGACCCTGGGTCTAAACACCTCCCTCTGCAACTGGATCCTGGACTTCCTGACGGGCTGCCCCAGGTGGTAAGGGTAGGTAACAACACATCCACCATGCTGATCCTTAACACGGGAGCCCCTCAGGGGTGCGTGCTCAGTCCCCTCCTGTAATCCCTGTTCACTCATGACTGCACGGCCAGACACGACTCCAACACCATCATTAAGTTTGCCGATGACACAACAGTGGTAGGCCTGATCACCAACAACAACGAGACAGCATATAGGGAGGAGGTCATAGACCTGGCCGTTTGATGCCAGGACAACAACCTCTCCCTCAACATGACCAAGACTGAGGAGATGATCGATGGGGCTGTAGTGGAGCAGGTTGAGAGCTTCAAGTTCCTTGGTGTCCACATCACCAACAAACTAACATGGTCCAAGCACACCAAGACAGTCGTGAATAGGGCAAGACAAAACCTATTCCCCCTCAGGAGACGGAAAATATTTGGCATGGGTCCTCAGATCCTCAAACAGTTATACAGCTGCACCATCGAGAGCATCCTGACTCATTGCATCACTGCCTGGTATGGCAACTGCTCGGCCTCCGACCGCAAGGCACTACAGAGGGTAGTGCGTACGGCCCAATACATCACTGGGGCCAAGCTTCCTGCCATCCAGGACCTCTATACCAGGCAGTGTCAGAGGAAGGCCCTAAAAATTAGTCATAGACTGTTAGTCACCTTAGTCATAGACTGTTTTCTCTGCTACCGCATGGACAGCGGTACCAGACTGCCAAGTCTATGTCCAACAAGCTTCTAAACAGCTTCTACCCCCTAGCCATAAGACTTTTGAACATCTAATCAAATGGCTACCCAGACAACTTGCATTGCCCCCCCCCCCCCCCTCTTTTATTCTGCTGCTACTCTCTGATATTATCTGTGCATAAGTCACTTCAATAACTCTACCCACATGCATATATTACTTCAGTTTCCTCATCTAACCGGTACCCCCTGTAAATAGCCTCACTGCTGATCTTTAATTATTAGGCAAAATATGTGCTTTGATTGAAAGAAAACACAGGTAGGCTACAGTTTGTTAACACCATCTGTTCAAACCCTTTCACCATCAGATTTCTATGACACAAGCATGCATCAAATGGAAATATAAAAAAATATAAATACTTGTTATATTACCACCTATATCACTAAATGCAAGCTTGAAACACTGTATTAGCATGCATGAAGTGGACCACTAGCTAGCACATTGGATGAGGTCCAAGGGGAGATACATTCAATGTTGTTTTTTACCTATATTTAACTAGGCAAGTCAGTTAATTCTTATTTACAATGACAACTTACACCATCCAAACCCTAAACAGGATGACACTGGGCCAATTGTGCACTGCCCTGTTGGACACCCAATCACGGCCAGTTGTGACACAGCCCGGGATTGAACTAGGGTCTGTAGTGCACTGTGATGCGATGCAGTGCCTTAGACCGCTGCGCTACTTGGGAGCCCTTAAAAAAATGTACTGTGAGAGGGAGGTGAGGAATGAATGACAGAGGACGCAATGATTTGAAAGTTATTAACATTTTTGACAGAACTTGAGTGAGTGAGTGAGTGAGTGAATGTATTAGTGAATAAGTGAGTGAGTTGAGTGATTGAGCTGCCGTGATACCCAGGCCTTAAACAACCCCTAGATCCTAATCTCTAGACACTGCAGATCTGAGGAATTGATGGGTGGTGATAGCTTCACTTTGCCCTAGGCTATGTGGAATTTTGGCAATATTGCTTACACCTGTCTAATCTCCTCAGGACTCCACAAGTGTTTAAGGGTTAGGGGTTGTTTCTGGACAGGACCCCACAACCCTGTGGGTTGGTGATGGACAGTCAGCACGGCACTTGAGGGATTGGTTGGATATGTCATTTCAATGCTGGACACACCCACTGCACCCTATCAGGCTAAAAGTGAAGCGGGGGCATATCTGGTTCCACTTCAGGATATGTTTGTGGATAGCTGGAGACCTGCTGTAAACAGTGAAAGGATATACACACTTGCTTAATTCCAGCTCGTTAGATGTGTAACCACTGACTAACTATAGCTAGGTAGCTAACAATTTACAGTAACAAGTTAATAAGTCAATACACTATCATTGTTGTGGCTAGCTTACATAGCTAACCTTAAGTAGAAATGAAGAAATCTCACCTTGGCACTGTGGCATGGTATAGGCTTCTATTAGGTAGAAGGGTGAACCTCTATTTTGAAGGGACAGGAAGGGTTGGCTGTGCATTTCACCAATGACAGGCATTTCACATTTAACCCCACCCACAGGTGAAAATTGAATATCAAGTCGTTATTTGGTTTCATATACAAAATCGAGATCATTATTTGTTTTCATATACAAAAACAAGATTATTATTTATTTATTTTTATTAAATGGTCTGTTTTGCTCCATTTTAACACAAAAAAGGAATTAACCACATGACATGGACCCACAGAGGTTGCACAGAGGGAAATATATATTGAAAATTATATTTATTGAATTGTCCATTTGGTCTGTATTAAAGGGCACTTCATTTCATATAACAGGCTTTAAAATTCAATATTGGTGCATAATTTATACTTAACATATTATAGGGATATCATTTTGCAAATGGCACTCATTTTGCGAAATGACCCAATACACGTTAAGTTCTGCCCGTTGGACGTTGATTGCAATGCTCTTGTCAAGCATGGAGTCACTACATGGACTCACTACGTGACCGATAGTGTATCATGTTTGTTGTGATTTTTGTATTCATTTAAACGCATTTAAATGTGTGTTAGTGCTTTTGATATGGTTTTGGTATGTGTCAAGTACAATAAAAAAGCATTTTGACCAAATATATTGTAGCACGGCAGCATATTTTTGGCTGTGATAGGAGAAAACTGAGGACAGATCAACAACATTGTAGTTACTCCACAATAGTAACCTAATTGACAGAGTGAAAAGAAGGAAGCCTGTACAGAATACAAATATTTTGAAATGTGCATCCAGTTTGCAACAAGACACTAGTAATATGGCAAAAAATGTGGCAAAGCAATTCACTTTTTGTCATGAATACAACGTGTTGTGTTTAGAAGTAATTGTTTTGCTTTTGGTATGGTTTTGGTATGTGTCAAAGTACAATAAAAAAGCATTTTGGCAAAATATATTAGAAGGCTTAGTCTCAGTGCTTTTTGGCCTCCCGTGAGATGGATTGTCATGCCAGTTAATGTGGCTTCAGAAAGTATTCACACCCCTTGACTTTTTCCACATTTTGTTGTGTTACAGATTGAATTTCAAATGGATAAAATTCAGATTTTTGGATCTCACAAAATGGATTCAGGAGAAAGGAGAAAACTCAGGATGGATCAACAACATTGTAGCTACTCCACAATACTAACCTAATTGACAGAGTGAAAAGAAGGAAGCCTGTACAGAATAAAATTATTTCCAAAACATGCATCTTGTTTGCAACAAAGCATTAGTAATATTGCAAAAAATGAGGCAAAGCAATTCACTTTTTGTCATGAATACAACATATTATGTTGGGGCAAATCCAATACAACACATTACTGAGTACCACTCTCCATATTTTCAAACATAGTGGTGGCTGCATCATGTTATTGGTATGCTTGTTATCAGTAAGTACTGGGGAGTCTTTCAGGATAAAAAATGAATGGAAAGGATCTAAGCACAGGCAAAATCATTGAGTAAAATCTGGTTCCGTCTGCTTTCCACCAGACACTGGGAGATTAATTCACATTTGAGCAGGACAATACTCTAAAACACAGGGAGAAATCTACACTGGAGTTGCTTACCAAGAAGACAGTATGTTCCTGAGTGGTTGGTTACAATTTTTGACTTAAATCTACTTGAAAATCTATGGCAAGACCTGGAAATAGTTGTCTAGCAATGATCAACAACCAATTTGACAGAGCTTGAAGAATTTTGAAAAGAATAATGGGCAAATGTTGGAGAATCCAGGTATGGAAAGCTCTTAGAAACTTACCCAGAAATACTCACAGCTGCCAAAAGTACTTCTACAAAGTATTGACTCAGGGGTGTGAATACTTAAGTAAATTTGATATTTCTGTATTTCATTTTCAATACATTTGCAAAAAAAATCTAAAACATGTTCTGACTTTGTCATTATGGGGTGTTGTGTGTAGAGAAAAAAATATATATTTCATCTATTTTGAATTCAGTCTGTAACACAGCAAAATGTGCAATCATGTAAGGTATTTTAGAATGTATTTGGAAACACATTTTCCTACTATCAACAAACTATTGATAAGCAACCGATTACATAGTTATGTTTATGTTCAGGACTTCCTGCATGGAATTCTGGGGGAAGGCTGTGAATTTCTGCCTAAATTAACTTTCACGAGTTAAACGTACATATTTGACCTTTAAATCGGACTGGCAATGAGTAAGGATAAGTATTCAACAGAAACACGGCATCAAACAGAATATATTTTCACCATGGTTAAGCCGTTCACCGACCCCCAACTCCACAAGGTGGTAGAGACTGCCATTACAGCCGAAACAGAGACAGAGATGGTGGAGGTTCATCCCTCATGGCAGAACTGAAGTTATTTAGACAAGAAACAGCCACCTCACTCAGCAAAATGCAAACCTCTATATATGGCATGAAGGCTACACTAGAGAAAAATTGTACACGGATGACCCACACTGAAAAGAAAAATGAGGAACACGACGAGAAGCTAATACAACGGAAGCAAGTGATTAGCTACCTGATGGGCTAGGTAGAGGAATTGCAAAAGAAAGGAGACTTTTCACGTCGTAATACTATTCACATTTTTGGGGTCGAAACCAATGCAGAAAGCAGAAAATGTCTACATTTATGGACAAGATGCTGAGCGAGGTCTTGGAAATCGAGGCTGCACCTTAGAGCAGGCCCGGAGTGAAGGAAACATAGAGATCAAGCACTATCATCAGGCACTTTTAAATTAAACGAGATAATGCAGCTGTCGATAAACCAACATAACTATTCTACAGGGACAAACGCACATCTATCTTCAATGGCTATTATTTGAAACTTTAAACTATACTGCTGAGCTGTTGCGGAAAATGGAAGATTATAACGTGATCAATTGAGAATTGTCAGCCAAAACATCACATACTCTCTGATGTTCCCTGCGAAGCTGCGTGTCACCCATGAGAGCAAGACCCACATATCCTGTGTCTGATGCCGAGTCCTTCCTGCACTACGTTGGGATTACACCACCTTCCAGATCCGAAGACATGGTACGAAAAAATATGCAGACTACAGTACAGTATGTGGCAAACTGTTGGGCCAGACAGAAGGACTCAAGGCCCAAGCAGTAGTTTAAATCTACCGCGGAACATTTTCCAATCCACATTGACTACTAAAGTGACCCCTTGTTCATAAGGACTAGAAACTATTTGGGTTTATGCTAATATTTGGGACCTTATTGCTGGACTAATTCAGTAATCTGTAACCTACAACTTGTCTGGATGGTGTTTTATTTAAACTAGAAAAAACGGTACAGCCTACTTTCATCATTGCCCTTTTCTCTATGCTATAGAGAAAGAGACATATTTTTACATTGTTTCATGGCAATTGCATATAGGCTACCCAAGTGTAGGTTACTGTAAATATTAGCCTAAAACTTGCTGACCCTTTATTGATTTAGGCAATGCTTTTGGATTAATTTCCAGCATTTAAAATGTACTGTTTAGGACAACCTGCTTTGGAATGAGTGACAGTCACTTTGCCTGCCCGCATATTATTATACATTTTTTCTATTTTCTTATAATATTATTTGAGTTAGAAAAACATTTAATAGGCTATTGGCTATATATGAGTGCATTGAATGTTTCATCCATGCCGGTCCATTTACGGGCTCCTCTCTTTTTTTGTTGCATCCTGGCTACCCTGAAACGATAGGTCGCTGAAGTGGAATTTGAAATCGTGTAGTGATAAATTTTAGGTCAGATATGCTATAATATAGCCTGAAATGTCACTTTGTTTCCACAATTGCCCCGCTACTGAGTGTTGTGAGGATCCCCCCTTTGTTTAAGGAATACAACACCACCCTATGTGTTCTTCTTTTCATTTCACTGTTCAGTCTCCTTTAGTGTTGATTTTCTTGTTGTTTCTGTGTGTGTTTGTTGCACTGTGTTTGTTTAGAAACAAAATAGCATTTCTTTCTGCAGTTATGGGTACAAGGAAAAGGTGCATTCAAATCAAGGACTTTAGTGATTGATATTTACACTTTATACTGACAATGACGTCACTTAACATTCAGATTTATAACGTGAAGTGCTTAAACCATGTGGTCAAACGGAAAACAATATTGACACAGCTAAAACAAATGGATTGTGACATCGCTCTCCTCCAGGAGACTCACTTATCAGATAACGAGCACAAAAAGCTTAAATGGGAATGGGTAGGTCCAACTTTTTTCTCCCCTGACTCCTCCTCAAAAATAAATGGTGTTTGTATAGTGGTTAAAAATAGTTTTACATCTTTTACATTGAAAAATAAGGTAACTCATTCAGAGGGTCAGTTTGTTATTATCCAGTGCCTGTTATTTGGAATTAATTTTACTTTTGCTAATATACAGTATATGCACCAAATAATGATTCCCCACAATTTATTAGTAGATGTTTCTTAGAGATTGCAAAGCAGTCAAATACACATTGTGTAGTTGGAAGTGACTTTAATTGCATTTTATCTCCACACATGGACAATTCATGACCATGTGGTCCCATATTCAAAATGTCTAGAGCAGTTACATTTCTCTGTGAAGAACAGGGGTTTATTGACATTTGCAGAAAGTTACACCCAACATTAAAAATTACACCCAACATCAAATCCCTATGGCACTTACTCTCGATGTACTTTTTACTTATCCCTCAGACCTTAGCTCATCAGGTAGAAAACTGTATTATTAATAACATTACCATCTCGGATCATAGTCCTGTATCCCTAAAACTAAAGTTAAAGGATTGACAACCTGGTACATACAGGTGGAGGCTAAATGCTTTCTCTTCTTGGAGAAACTTGTTTTCAAAAGGTTATTTAAGCTGAACATTTTGTCAATTTAAATCAACGGAAGGTATCAGCCCACCCCTTTTATGGGAGAGAGCCTAGTCTTATTTTAGGAGTCAAATTATAACCTCTTCATCTCTGTTCAAAAAAGTATGTATACAAAAACAAGAGAAAATTGAGAGAGATATCTTCCAATTAGAGGAAAGACAAACGAAACAAGGGGATATGAACACTAATTCAGTTGACTGCAGCGAAAGGAGAGCTTAGTACGCTTCTTACTTATAAAGCTGAGGGTTCTATACTCAGGGAGACAAACCAGGGAAACTTCTTGCACTGCAACTGAAAAATGATGCAGCTGAACAATATACTCTCGATATCAGAACTGTAATGGGCAAAGTTACTTCTTGCCCAGGGGTTTATTGACATTTGCAGAAAGTTATACCCAACAACAAAAGTGACACTTTTTTTTCTGTTAGCAACATTAAATAACTTTTGTTTTGGGGAGCGCTTTTTGAAATAGAGTTGATATATGAAAGTCCAAAATCATGTTAGAACGAATGGGGATATGTTGCATTCTTTTTTGCTACAATGTGGAAATCGTCAAGGAGATTGTCTCTCGCCACTTTATTTGCCCTTAGCATAGAAACTCTGGCAAAACCTATTCAAATTGCCATAAACATTCATGGTCTGCAGGTGGGGCCAAACAAACACAATATATCCCTATATGCAGATGATGCCACAGAGGCTGAGACAACAATTCCAAATATATTTAAATGAATAGGTGAATATGGTGCTACATCAGGCTGTAACATTTACATCAC
The DNA here is from genome assembly GCF_901001165.1 of Salmo trutta. Classification (NCBI taxonomy): domain Eukaryota; kingdom Metazoa; phylum Chordata; class Actinopteri; order Salmoniformes; family Salmonidae; genus Salmo; species Salmo trutta. The sequence continues at coordinate 74,536,116 of NC_042958.1, forward strand.
TGAAACTATTGCAATGATGACATTTGTGCTGAAACCTCAAGCATCAAAGCCAACTACGCGTTTAAGTGGACTGATACGAGCATACGCTACTTGGGTGTTAATGTTACGTCAGACTATGGGAAACTATATGCTTTGAACTACCCCCCCCCCCCCCGTGGTAGTAAAATCACTGAAGATCTAGATGCAGGTCGGGTCTCTTCAGTGAAAATTACTATCTTACCAAGAGTGCTTTATCTGTTTTCAATGCTTCCTCTAAAATCTTGCCTAAATACAGCAATAGGCACATTTTTAGGGCAAAATAAGAAGGCTTGTATAAGTTATAAAACACTGCAGCTGTCCAAATAATTGGGTGGGCTTGGCCTTCCTAACCTTAAATTGTATTTCTGGGCTGCGCAACTCTTGGATTCAACAACCAAAGGATTTGTCATGGCTTAAAATTGAGAGTCAATATTGTGCTACAATGCCTTTACGTTGTCTACACTTCACAGCAGACCCTATTTCTGTTGTGAGGATTAAACCAAATCAAATTATCACTCATACATTGAAGTTCAACACCAATATAAACTGATTAATGACATTCCTAGACACTCGCCTACATTCCACAACCCAGCCCTCCTTCCTGCTTCCTAGAGTCTCAACTGTTGAAAGGATCAATTCTTAAATAATTTCAAGGAATCTAGGAGGAATTCGTTATATCCCAAACAAATGTTTATAGATACATTCAAGTAAGGCAGTTCTAATCAAAAATTAAATACAATTGTATTGGTCACTTGCGCCGAATGCAAGAAGTGTAGACTTTGTCAGGAAATGCTTACTTACGAGCCAATTCCCCTCCATGCAGAGTTTTAAAAAATGGATTGTTAAAAAAGGATTGTTACAGAAAATGACTGAGCCGAATGACTTTATCAAGGGGAAAACATTGGGACTGTTTCAAACTTTTATCACAATATCATTAACATTCTACTATTATCTTTAGATAATCTTAAGAACTCATGGTAGGGTGAATTACAGGTGCATATATCAGAGGAGAGTTGGGGGAATGTATGGAAAACACTATATAAAGCTACTACATGTAATCAAACAATGGAGTTCCAACTCAAAGTACTACATAGTCTTTGTATGAGCCCTGATAAACTTGATAAAATTAACAAAGAAATATCCGCTACGTGTTGGAGGCAGTGTGGACAAATAGTTACTTTATCACATATATTTGGGCAATGTCTGAAAATCCAGAGGCAATTTGGGAGACCTCTCTCCTCTCTAACTGCACTACCCCATCCCTCTCTCTTACCTTCTCTTACTCCCCCTCTTTCTGTCCCCTCCCTCACTCCCTCTTCATCTTGTCTTCCTCAGTCCCCCTCTCTGTTCCCTTTCTAATTGCGCTGCTCTCCTAGTACCATCTATGCAGTGTGGTAGTGAAATGTCAAGTGCTAAATTTCAATGCATATTAACTGGGTATGACTGAGGCGACGCCTGGTGTCTCCCCGACTCTCCGATAAATCAGCTGTCACAATGAAGGTCAGGGGGAGCGGTAGTGGGAAGAGACGAAGGAGAGAGAGAAGAGGAAGAAATAAGGTGTGAGGGAGAAATATATAGTAAGTGAAAGAGGGTTGAGGGAGAAGGGAGGGAGAGAGAGAGAGAAAGGAGGGGGGGGGCAGAGGGAAAGTGTGGTTAACAGAGTTTTCTGTATTCATGAAGAGCTACAGGGTGGGTTTGGCTTTTTCTACAGCCCTACACAAACACACCTGATTCAGCTGATCAAAGTCCTGAGTAGTAGCTGATTAGTCAAATTAGGCGTGTTAGAATAGAGTTGGAACTAAATCCTGCACAACCAGTAGCTCTTACAGCCCCCCCCCCCCCCCAAAAAAAAGACAATGACATTGAGACTTTTCCTAAAATGTTTTATGAGATTGGAGAACACATTGGGAGGGATCTTAGACCATTCCTCCTTACATAATCTTTCCATATTTTGATATCCTTCAATTCAAATCACAGGGTTTCAATGGGGTTCAAGTCCAGAGACAGTGATGGCCATTGCAATATTTAGATTTTGTGGTCAATTAACCATTTCTTTCTGGATTTTGATGTGTGCTTGGGGTTATTGTCTTGCTGGAAGATCCACTTGTGGCTACGTTCCAGCCTCCTGGCAGAGGCAACCAGGTTTTTAGCAAGAAATGTATAGGCAAAATAGCCTCACAACATCCAAGATCCACCACTAGGGCTGTAGCGGTGACTGTATTACCGCCACACTGGTGGTTATGAGTCATGAAGGCAGTCAAATTCCGCGTGTCCGTTTAGTCACGGTAATTAGGCTTCTCCAATCTCTGATGCTGCTGATGGTCATTCATGTAAGGAACACGAGGGGAGACAGAGAGCTGGTTCCAAACACAGGGCGCAGCAGGTGTTCATTGCAAAGGACCACATGAGGAGGCAGGTAGCTGGGTCCAGGGGCAGGCAGAAGGTCATACACAGGGGTCCAAAAGAGCAACAGTACAGGCAGGGAAAAGGCATCATTAGTGAGGCAGGCAAAAACTATCATACATGGGAGGAGTAAATCACGGGGAAAAACAGAGCTCTGAAAGCTGTGTGTCACAAAACAAACAATACCTCACAGTGATGGGGTGCAAGGAACTGAACTAAATAGTGTGTGAACAGGTGATTAGAATTCAGGTGATTGGGATCTGGAGAGTGAGCTGCGTTCAGGGGATCTAGGTGTTTGAGTGTGAGAGCTGGGAAGTGGGCTGGAAAGTGAGCTGCGTTCAGGGGATCTACGTGTTTGAGGGTGTGAGTTGGAAGCAGCAATTACAATTAGTACCCTACCAAACTTGCTAACTGCCTGGTACTCAGCACTCTATTGTCCCAATCACTCTGACATCAATGCAAATGTATTTGAAAATCTAATCCAGCACTTCTTTAGAGCCCATGAGGTCATGTTGCACATTTCTATAGGCTATGCAATTGCGCTAGAAAACAGAGAGATATTTTTATGGTGGGAGATTTTAATATGGTTTTAAATACCTCTATGGACCGTAAAGGAAATTACACTACAAACTATTACCCTCAGGTACTTAAGGAAATCATGAATGTCATGGATATATTGGAATTAGTGGATATATGGAGGCTTAAATACCCTGACCTAGTGAGACATACATGGCGGAGGCATAATCAAGCTAGTCGTCTTGATTACTTTCTTATGTCATTCTCTCTGGCACCAAAAGTTTAAAAAGTGTTGACGGGACAGAATGCTGTCGGATCATCACATAATTGGCATATATATTACTCTTACAGAATTTCCATGTGTGCGAGGGCATTGGAAATTTAATCAAAATTGAAAAATAAATGGAGGAACTCATTCAAGAAAGATCAAGTGTAATATATTATAAAAATAAAGCAAACTGGATGGAATATGGGGAAAAATGCACCAAATTCTTTCTCAATGTTCAACATAGAAATGCTACACACATTTTTTTTTTACTTGTTACAAATGGTGGAGTCACGCATGATTCACCAAACTATATTTTGAAAGAGGAATTTTAAGAATATGTTTTTGTTTCAGTCTCCTCCATCTCCAGGAACCGAAGCTAATTGTATGGATTTTTTCCTATTAATAATGTAAAATTAACATCTGTACAGAAAGACTCATGTGAAGGCCAAATTACAGAGGAGGAATTTCTTGATGCAATTAAAGCCTTTATGTCCGTGAAACTCCAGGGCTGGATTGCATACTAGTGGAAGTATACCACACTTTTTTTAACCCTCCATTTGTGTTTGTTTCATGGTAATTAATTCTGTGTTCCCGGTCCAAAATGACCACCCCGTTATAGCTGATCATAAATCCATAAAAATACATATATTATCACCTAATGTTGTGTTAGATCTTTTTATCAACTTAAATTCTTGGGAACATTACAAGTTTTGAACTTCTATTTGCTATTTATGACCAGTAGGCCTCATTGATCTTAGCTCATACAACTCGTTTTTGAGTAAAAAAAATTATAATGTGTGGATTATTTTGACTATAACAAATACTCAGATGAAACATATTGTGCTATTTAATCACAGACTACTTTGTGTCAAAGTTGAACAAGGACTCTCCTCCTCACCAGTGTCATGATCAGAGATATGATCGTTTGGTCATTGTGCTGCCACAGAATGAATTGTGAGCATAGCCTCAAATAAGTTGTATATACCAGAGCTGCGAGAAAAGTTCTATATATTATTGAAACAATGTTGCAATTGTTTGTGAGAATGCCAACAAGTGTGGATCCCATGGGGGAAAGATTCTATTGGGGAAAGGTTCCCGTGGGGGTTGCCATGGAAGCCAAGAAGGGGAGTGAGGTGTGTCTGTGTGTGCTCAAACACACATACAGTTGAAGTCGTAAGTTTACATACACCTTAGCCAAATACATTTAAACTCAGTTTTTCACAGTTTCTGACATTTAATCCTACAAAAAATTATCTGTTTTAGGTCAGTTAGGATTGCCACTTTATTTTAAGAATGTGAAATGTGAGAATAATAGTAGTGAGAATTATTTATTTCAGCTTTTATTTCTTTCATCACATTCCCAGTGGGTCAGAAGTTTACATACACTCAATTAGTATTTGGTAGCATTGCCTTTAAATTGTTTAACTTAGGTCAAACATTTCGGGTAGCCTTCCACAAACTTCCCTCAGTAAGTTGGGTGAATTTTGGCCCATTCCTCCTGACAGAGCTGGTGTAACTGAGTCAGGTTTGTAGTCCTCTTTGCTCGCACGGCTTTTTCAGTTCTGCCCACAAATTTTCTATAGGATTGAGGTCAGGTCTTTGTGAAGGCCACTCCAATACCTTGCATTTGTTGTCCATAACCTGAAAGGCCGCTCAGCAAGGAAGAAGCCATTGCTCCAAAACCACCATAAAAAGGCCAGACTACGGTTTGCAACTGCACATGGGGACAAAGATCGTACTTTTTGGAGAAATGTTCTCTGGTCTGATGAAACAAAAATAGAACTGTTTGGCCATAATGACCATTGTTATGTTTCAAGGGAAAAAGGTGGAGCCTTGCAAGCAGAAGAACACCATCCCAAACGTGAAACACGGGGGTGGCAGCATCATGTTGTGGGGGTGCTACGCTGCAGGACGGACTGGTGTACTTCACAAAATAGATGGCATCATGAGAAAGGAAAATGATGTGGATATATTGAAGCAACATCTCATGATATCAGTCAGGAAGTTAAAGCTTGGTCGCAAATGGGTCTTCCAAATGGACAATGACCCCAAGAATACTTCCAAAGTTGTGGCAAAATTGCTTAACCCCTGTGCGGCCTACGGGACGGACATCCAGCGAAAAATCCTATCGCCATTAGCATAACAAAATGTAATAATTTTTTTTTTCTTTTTTTTCCAAATTATATCGTTTTATAGATACACCTCTCCTGAATCGAACCACGTTGTCCGATTTCAAAAAGGCTTTACAGCAAAAGCAAAACATTAGATTATGTTAGAGGAGTATATCGTAAAAGTAGCCACATAGCCATTTTCCGACCAACCACATGCATCACAAATAACCAAAAAACAGCTAAATGCAGCACTAACCTTTGACAATCTTCATCAGATGACACACCTAGGACATCATGTTACACAATACATGCATTCTTTTGTTCGATAAAGTTCATATTTATATATAAAAACAGCATTTTACATCGGTGCGTAACGTTGACTAACTATTTTCCCTCAAATGCATCTGATAAAACAGCGCTACAATTTACTAAATTACTATTCGAAAACATTTTTAAAATGTAATATTGTCATTCTAAGATTTATAGATGAATATCTCTTGAAAGCACCTGTAATGCCAGATTTAAAAATAACTTTACTGGGTACTCACACTTTGCGATAAAAGGGGATGCGATACTCAGAACAATAGGCTAGCAATACTGGTCAGCGCCATCTTGGAACAATCGCATATCAAATCTAGTCTTGTATACTATTGTCAATAATCCCTTACCTTTGATTATCTTCATCCTTAGGCACTTCCAGGAATCCCAGGTCCACAACAAATGTATTTTCGTTCGAAAAAGTTCATCCTTTATGTTCCATTAGCTTGTTGTTGTTAGCGCGTTCTGAAGGCTGCACCAAAAGTTCCGACGTGCGTGGGGCTACTCTTTCAACAAAATGCATTTTTTCTTATTTAGGTTCGTTCAAACATGTCAAACGTTGTATAACATAAATCTTTAGGGCGTTTTTCAACTAGAGCTCCAATAAGATTCGAGGGGGACGATTGCATTGTGTTTCAAAACGTTTCGAAAGGGGAGGGTAGCTAGGGGCGCCGGCGTCATAATGGTGATGGCCCTCTCCGTGTGACCACGTTCCACAGCGTGTCATTCTGTCAGTTTTCACAGTAGAAGGCTCAAATCAGTTTGTAAAGACTGGGGACATCTAGTGGAAGCAATAGGAAGTGCTCAATGAACCATAGCTCACGGTGTGATTAATAGGCAACGTGATGAAGTTGAGTCCGCAATTCAGAATTCCACTTCCTGTTTCGATCTGTCTCGGGGTTTTGACTGCCATATGAGTTCTGTTATACTCACAGACACTATTCAAACAGTTTTAGAAACTTTAGGGTGTTTTCTATCCACAAGTATTCATTATATGCATATCCTAGCTTCCGAGTTTGAGTAGTAGGCCGTTTAAAATGGGCACAATTTCTTTTCAAAAATCGCTGTAGCGCCCCCTATCCTAGGGGAACACCAAGAGGTTAACCTCTTGGGGCCACCCCTTCCCAGTTCTGATCCCTGTGACGGGATTGCTTGACAAGATACATGTCGCGAAATTCAAAACAGCAAAAATCGAATAATTTCAATTTCTCAAACAATCAACTATTTTACACCATTTGAAAGATAAACATCTCCTTAATCCAACCACGTTGTCCGATTTCAAAGAGGCTTTACGGCGAAAGCATAAAGTTAGATTATGTTAGGACAGTACATAGACAAAACATTACACACAGCCATTTTCAAAGCAAGCATATATGTCACAAAAACCAAATCCACAGCTAAATGCAGCACTAACCTTTGATGATCTTCATCAGATGACACTCCTAGGACATTATGTTAGACAATACATGCATTTTTTGTTCTATCAAGTTCATATTTATATCCAAAAACAGCATTTTACATCGGCGCATGACGTTCAGAAAATGTATCTCCCCCAAAACTGCCGGTGAATTTAGAAAAATACTCATTATAAAACGTGGATTAAATATTAAACTGTTATTCAAAGAATTATAAATTAACATCTCCTGAATGCAACAGCATTGACATATTTCAAAATAACTTTACCTGGAAAGCACACTTTGCAATAATCTGAGTACTGGTGCTCAGAAAAATACACTACGCAATACAGATAGCCGCCATGTTGGAATCATCTAAAATCATAAATATCATTAGAAATATTCACTTACCTTTAATAATCTTCATCAGAAGGCACTTCCAGAAATCCCAGGTCCACAACAAATGTTGTTTTGTTCAATAAAGTTCATAATTTATGTCCAAATAACTCCATGTTGCTCCCATGTTGTTAGTGCGTTCAGTAGGCTACTCAAAATGTAGAGCGCGCGAGGGAAATGTCACGACGAAAAGCCCCACCAAAAAATCTATTTACGTTCGTTCAAACATGTCAAACGCTGTATAGCATCAATCTTTAGGGCCATTTTAACGTGAAACGTCAGTAATATTTCAACCGGACCTTTCCTGTGTCTTGAAAAATGTTTTGGAACACAAAGTCTCATCTCACATGAATGCGCGACAATGAAGTGATGTCATCCCAGGGACATCAACTTCCCTTCCTTCTCATTCGGTCTCTGTTCATCATAGACGCTTCAAACAACTTTCAAAAGAATGTTGACATCGAGTGGAAGCCTTAGGAAGTGCAAAATGAATCCTTTGTCACTGTGTGTTCCATTGGCAATGGCTTGAAAATAGTACAGCCACAAATTTTAATTTCCTGCTTGTATTTTTCTCAGGTTTTTGCCTGCCATATGAGTTCTGTTATACTTACAGACACCATTCAAACAGTTTTAGAAACTTCAGAGTGTTTTCTATCCAAATACTAATAATATGCACATTCTACTTTCTGGGCCAGAGTAGTAACCTTTTCAAATTGGGTACGTTTTTCATCCGGCCATGAAAATACTGCCCCCTAGCCCCAACAGGTTATGTTGATATTGGACTCGTTTTACTGTGGATATAGATACTTTTGTGCCTGTTTCCTCCAGCATCTTCAAAATGTCCTTTGCTTTAGTTCTGGGATTGATTTGCACTTCTCTCACCAAAGTACGTTCATCTCTAGGAGACATAATGCGTCTCCTACCTGAGCGGAATGACGGCTGTGTTTATACTTGCATACTATTGTTTGTACAGATGAACGTGGTACCTTCAGGCATTTGGAAATTGCTCCCAAGGATGAGGTCTTGGCTGATTTTTTTAACATTTCTCCATGATGTCAAGCAAAGAGGCACTGAGTTGGAAGGTAGGCCTTGAAATACATCCACAGGTACACCTCCAATTGACTCAAATTATGTCAATTAGCCTACCAGAAGCTTCTAACGCCATTACATAATTTTCTGGACTTTTCCAAGCTGTTTAAAGGCACAGTCAACTTAGTGTATGTAAACTTCTGACCCACTGGAATTGTGATGCAGTGAAATTTAAGTGAAATAATATGTCTTTAAACAATTGTTCTAAAAATTACTTTTTATCATGCACAAAGTAGATATCCTAACCGACTTGCCAAAACTATAGTTTGTTCACAAGACATTTGTGCAATGATTGAAAAACGAGTTTTAATGACTCCAACCTAAGTGTATTTAAACTTCCGACTTCAACTTTACATGTGGGAGTCTGGGAGAGGAAGTGTATCCATATGATGATTTAGCATGTGCCTGAACTAAATTTAATACACTATTTGTAGTCTCACCCATTCAATTCTATTGACCGGTCATTTTGGATCGAAGTTAAAAGTTAAATAAAACACCCAAATTGTAATGAAAATCATCAAAATGTAAATCGGTCCAATTCCACCGGAACACAGCAGGAGGGTTAATATACTCAGAGGACCATTATTAACATGTTTTAACCACTCCTATATAAACAGTAGATTCACGGACATGCACAAGAAGGTCTGATTTCATTTTTACTGAAACAGGATCCAAGTTTTATATATAAAGATCCAGCCCATTTAAAAAATTGGAGGCCTCTTACACTTCAGTGTTGTGATCCAACATTTTGAGATAAATGTTTGGCGCATAGAATTAAAAGGTTATTGTCAGATATTATTCATCCTAATCAGACAGTTTTGTTTTACATGGATATAATATAAGACAAGTACTGGAAACAATAGAATACTATGAAATATCGGGGAAACCAGGCCTGGTTTCTTAGCTGATTTTGAAAAGGCTTTTGATAAAGTACGACTGGAGTTTATATATAAATGACTGGAATATTTCAATTTAGGAGAATCTCTTATAAAATGGGTTAAAGTTATGTATAGTAACCTAGTTGTAAAATAGTAAATAATGGCTACATCTCAGAACATGTTAAGCTGTCAAGAGGAGTAAAACAAGGTTGTCCACTATCGGCATATCTATTTATTATTGCCATTGAAATGTTAGCTGTTAAAATTTGATCCAACAATAATATTAAGGGATTAGAAATATGTGGCTTAAAAACAAAGGTGTCATTGTACGCTGATTATTCATGTTTTCTTTTAAAACCACAATTAGAATCCCTCCACAGCCTCAGAGGATCAATATACTTTTTTTAACCTCTCTGGATTAAACCAAAGTGTACTACATTATGTATTGGGTCACAAAAAAATGCAACTTTTACATTACCGTGTAGTTTACCAATAAAAGGGTCTGATGGTGATGTGGACATACTCGGTATACATATCCCGAAAGAATGAAATTATCTCACTCCAAAACATTTTTATAGAAAGTTAGCAAAAATAGATAAGATCTACCATGAAATGGAAAATCCCTGTCTATTTGTGGTAAAATCAACCTGATTAACTCTTTAGTCATATCACAGTTAACCTATTTGCTTATGGTTTTGCCTACACCTAGTGACCTGCTTTTTAAATGATATGAACCAAAAAAATATTTTATTTTATTGTGAATGGCAAGCCAGACAAAATTAAAAGGGCCTATTTATATAACGAATATGATTCGGAGGGCAGAAATGATTAAATATTAAAGCATTAGACCTTTCACTAAAGCCAACAATCATACAAAAGCTAAACTTAAATCCAAAATGGTTCTCTGGTAAATTTGTAAGAATTTCTTACCCCATGTTCAAGAATGGCCTTTTCCCCTTTATTACCAAGTTGCACAGTGGTCGAAGACACTGCATCTCAGTGCAAGAAGTGTCAATGCAGAACCTGGTTCTAATCCAGGCTGCATCACATCCGGCCATGATTTGGAGTCCCATAGGGCGGTGCATAATTGGCCCAGCGTTGTCAAGGTTAGGCCGGGGTAGGCAGTCATTGTAAATTAGGATTTGCTCTTAACTGACTTGCCTAGTTAAATCAATTCAGATTACAACTGCTCACTTTCAGTTATTTGAAAATGAAATAATCTTCAAAATATTGTTATTTTTTAAACAAGCCTTAGAAAGTTGGTTGCAATTTCAGTTTAATCCACCTGAAAAGACAGATCAAATAATACAACAAATGTTGTGGTTAAACTTTGTAAATTATATCATAAATAAGACTGATGGAGTCGTCACACATGCAGCTAACACAGACATATGGAAATGTCTGCTCTACCCAAAATTACAACCAACTAATTGCAGCATTAAAACATGTCCTCTCACTGTCAACTGCGTAAATATGTGGAACTATTTGTAAGAACATAACAAGATTCAACAACTGAGACAAACTGAACAAGTTCCACAGACATGTGAATAACAGAAATTGATTAATGTGTCCCTGAACAAAGGGGGGGTCAAAATCAAAAGTAACAGTCAGTATTTGGTGTGGCCACCAGCTGCATTAAGTACTGCAGTGCATTTCCTCCTCATGGACTGCACCAGATTTTCCAGTTCTTGCTGTGAGATGTTACCCCACTCTTCCACCAAGGCACCTGCAAGTTCCCGGACATTTCTAGCCCTCACCCTCCGACCCCACAGGTCCCAGACGTGTTCAGTGGGATTGAGATCCGGGCTCTTCACTGGCCATGGCAGAACACTGAATTCCTGTCTTGCAGGAAATCACACACAGAACGAGCAGTATGGCTGGTGGCATTGGCATGCTGGAGGGTCATGTCAGGATGAACCTACAGGCAGGGTATCACATGAGGGAGGAGGATGTCTTCCCTGTAATGCACTGCGTTGAGATTGCCTGCAATAACAACAAGCTCAGTACGATGAAGCTGTGACACACCGCTCCAGACCAGGACGGATCCTACACCTCCAAATCGATCCCGCTCCAGAGTACAGGCCTCGGTGTAACGCTCATTCCTTCAACAATAAACGCAAATCCGACCATCATCCTTGGTGACACAAAATCGTGACTCGTCAGTGAACAGTATTTTTTGCCAGTCCTGTCTGGTCCAGCGACAGTGGGTTCGTGCCCATAGTCGACGTTGTTGCTGGTGATGTCTGGTGAGGACCTGCCTTATAACAGGCCAACAAGCCCTCAGTCCAGACTCTCTCGGCCTATTGCGGACAGTCTGAGCACTGATGGAGGGATTGTGCGTTCCTGGTGTAACTCGGGAAGATGTTGTTGCCATCCTGTACCTGTCCCGCAGGTGTGATGTTCGGATGTACCGATCCTGTGCAGGTGTTGTTACACGTGGTCTGCCACTGCGAGGATGATCAGCTGTCCATCCTGTCTCCCTGTAGCGCTGTCTTAGGCGTCTCACAGTACGGACATTGAAATGTATTGCCTGGCCACATCTGCAGTCCTCATGCCTCCTTGCAGCATGCCTAGGGCACGTTCACACAGATGAGCAGGGACCCTGGGCATCTTTCTTTTGGTGTTTTTCAGAGTCAGTAGAAAGGCCTCTTTAGTGTCCTAAGTTTTCAAAACTGTGACCTTAATTGCCTACTGTCTGTAAGCTGTTAGTGTCTTAACAACCGTTCCACAGGTGTATGTTCATTAATTGTTTCATTGAACAAGCATGGGAAAGAGTGTTTAAACACCTTACTTTGTATTAATTTTATTTTTTATTTCACCTTTAATTAACCAGGTAGGCTAGTTGAGAACAAGTTGTCATTTACAACTGCGACCTGGCCAAGATAAAGCAAAGCAGATTGACACAAACAACAACACAGAGTTACTCATGGAATAAACAAACATACAGTCAATAATACAGTAGAAAAAAGTCTATATACAGTGTGTGCAAATGAGGTAAGATAAGGGAGGTAAGGCAATAAATAGGCCATGGTGGCGAAGTAATTACAAAATAGCAATTTAACACTGAATGGTAGATGTGCAGAAGATGACTGTGTAAGTACAGATACTGGGGTGCAAAGGAGCAAGATAAATAAATAAATACAGTATAGGGATGAGGTAGTTGGATGGGCTTTTTACAGATGGGCTATGTACAGGTGCAGTGATCTGTGAGCTGCTCTGACAGCAGGTGCTTGAAGCTAGTAAAGGAGATATTAGTCTCCAGCTTCAGTGATTTTTGCAGTTTGTTCCAGTCATTGGCAGCAGAGAGGAATTGGCTTTGGGGGTGACCAGTGAGAGATACCTGCTGGAGTGCGTACTACGGGTGGGTGCTGCTATGGTGACTAGTGAGTTGAGATAAAGCGGACATTTACCTAGCAGAGATTTGTAGATGACCTGGAGCCAGTGGGTTTGGCGACGAGTATGAAGCGAGGGCCAGCCAACGATAGCGTACAGGTCGCAGTGGTGGGTAGTATATGGGGCTTTGGTGACAAAACGGATGTTACTGGGATAGACTGCATCCAATTTGTTGAGTAGAGAGTCGGAGGCTATTTTATAAATGACATCGCCAAAGTCAAGGATCAGTAGGATAGTCAGTTTTACAAGGGTATGTTTGGCAGCATGAGTGAAGGATGCTTTGTTGTGAAATAGGAAGCCGATTCTAGATTTAATTTTGGATTGGAGATGCTTAATGTGAGTCTGGAAGGAGAGTTTACAGTCTAGCCAGACACCTAGGTATTTGTAGTTGTAAGTCAGAACCGTCTAGAGTAGTGATGCTGGACGGGTGGGCAGGTGCGGGCAGTGATCGGTTGAAGAGCATGCATTTAGATTTACTTGTATTTAAGAGCAGTTGGAGGCCACGGAAGGAGAGTTGTATGGCATTGAAGCTTGTCTGGAGGTTAGTTATCACAGTGTCCAAAGTAGGGCCAGAAGTAAACAGAATGGTGTTGTCTGCGTATAGGTGGTTCAGAGAATCACCAGCAGCAAAAGCGACATCATTGATGTATACAGAGAAGAGTCTCGGCCCGAGAATGGAACCCTGTGGCACTCCCATAGAGATTGCCAGAGGTCCGGACAACAGGCCCTCCGATTTGACACACTGAACTCTGTCAGAGAAGTAGTTCTAGTCTGCCAATTAGAATGTGGTGATTGACAGAGTCAAAAGCCTTGGCCAGGTTGATGAATACGGCTGCACAGTAATGTCTCTTATCGATGGCGGTTATGATATCGTTTAGGACCTTGAGCATGGCTGAGGTGCACCCATGACCAGCTCTGAAACCAGACTGCATAGCGGAGAAGGTACGGTGGGATTCAAAATGGTCGGTGATCTGCTTGTTAACTTGGCTTTCGAAGACCTTAGAAAGGCAGGGTAGGATAGATATAGGTCTGTAGCAGTTTGGGTCGAGAGTGTCTCCCCCTTTGAAGAGGGGTATGACCGTGGCAGCTTTCCAATCTTTGGGAATCTCAGACGATACGAAAAAGAGGTTGAACAGGCTGGTAATAGGGGTTGCAACAATTTCGGCAGATAATTTTAGAAAGAAAGGGTCCAGATTGTCTAGCCCAGCTGATTTGTAGGGGTCCAGATTTTGCAGCTCTTTCAGAACATCAGCTATCTGGATTTGGGTGAAGGAGAAATGGGGGAAGCTTGGGCGAGTTGCTGTGGGGAGTGCAGGGCTGTTGACCGGGGTAAGGGTAGCCAGGTGGAAAGCATGGCCAGCCGTAGAAAAATGCTTATTGAAATTCTCAATTATAGTGGATTTATCGGTGGTGACAGTGTTTCCTAGCCTCAGTGCAGTGGGCAGCTGGGAGGAGGTGCTCTTATTCTCCATGGACTTTACAGTGTCCCAGAACTTTTTGAGTTTGTGCTACAGGACGATTAGAAAGGCCTGCTCTCTGAAGTGTTTTAGGGAGCGTTTGACAGTGATTGAGGGGTGGTCGTTTGAACACAGACCCATTACAGATGCAGGCAATGAGGCAGTGATCACTGAGATCTTGGTTGAAAACAGCAGGTGTATTTGGAGTTTTTTAGGATGATATCTACGAATTTGGGGTTGTACCTGGTGGGTTCATTGATAATTTGTGTGAGATTGAAGGCATCAAGCTTAGATTGTAGGATGGCCGGGGTGTTAAGCATGCCCCAGTTTAGGTCACCTAGCAGCACGAGCTCTGAAGATAGGTGGGAGGCAATCAGTTCACAGGGCCTGGGTTAACCTCCACATCACCCGAGGAACAGAGGAGTAGGGTATGGCTAAAGGCTATCAAAACTGGTCGTCTAGTGCTGGGTGAGGTCACCGCATGTGTGGGAGGTGGGACTAAGGAGGTATCTGAGGCATGTTGAGTGGGACTAGGGGCTCCGCAGTAAACTAAAACAATGATAAATATCCTAAACAACAGTTTACAAGGCATATTAACATTTGAGAGAGACAAAAAATGAGGCATAAAGCAATCACAGGTTTTGATTGGTAGAGCTAGCTAAAACAACAACGAGCAAGACAACAACAGCTAATCAGCTAAGACAACAACAGGTAAAATGGCGATGAGTGGGCAGAGAGGGTCGGTTAACTACACACAGGGCCTGAGTTCGCGGCAGGTGCCGACAGATAAACAAATATAAACAAAATGGAGTACCGTGATTAATGAACAGTCCAGCAGGCGTCAGCTATGTAGCCAAGTGATCATAGGGTCCAGTGAACAGCAATAGATGGAGCAGGGAAGCCGCGGGGTAGTTGTTACTACGCTAGCATGTGGAGACACAGCGTTTAAAGTTAGCAGGCTGGGGTAAGCAGAAGCGTCTGCTCTGACGTCCGGCAAAGGCCGGGTTGAAGGCACAGCAGATGGAGTTTTGTCGGCAGACCAGTTGTGATGGATTGGCGCTGTGCCGTGTCGACAAAGGGTCCAAGCCAGATGGCGAAAGAGGTATTGTAGTTGTAGTAATTTTGTTTGCTAGCTGGGAGATGCGCCTGGCTCGCGGCTAACTGGTGCTAGCTTCGGGGTAAGGGATTAGCTGCTATAGCCACTCCGTAGCAGCTAGCTAGCAGCGATGATCCGATGCAAAGGTCCAGAGCTTACGGCAGGGAACCGGCGGAGCAATGGATTCTAGCCGTGTTTGGGTAGAGTCCGGGTGATCACTGAGTATGCCGGGAGGGGGGCCTGGCTCAGGGCTAGCTTCGGGGCTGGGTGACTCGGTGACAGCTAGCTAGCTGTGATGATCAGGAGTAATGGTCCAGGGTTTACGGCAGGAATCCGGCGTTGTAGTGAGAAAACAGTCCGATGCTGGCAGGCTGGCAAGTATTATCCAGGCAAAAAAAAAGAGCTGTTGTCTGTGCGGAAGGTAAAGGCCGCTAGCAGTGGCTAACAATGACTAAATAGCTAGTAGCTAATTATCTGGTTAACTGCTGATGGCTAGCCTCTGATGGAGGTTCTGGCTATAAGGTCTAAAAAAATTGCGGTTCCGTATCACATTGGGTGAGGCAGGTTACCGGAAGGTATATTTAATTTAAAAATGGAAAAGAGATTGAAAATAAAATTGAAATATATTAAAAAAAGACAAAAAATACAAAAGTACACAAGAGGATGGCAAAACACGTCTGCACTGCTAGGCCATCTTGGAAAAAAATTAATAAAAATGAAGATCTGTGAAGTTATTTGGATTTTTAAGAATTATCTTTGAAAGACAGGGTCCTGAAAAAGGGACATTTCTTTATTTTGCTGAGTTTATATACTGAGATCATGTGACAGATTGCACACAGGTGGACTTTATTTAACTAATTATGTGACTTCTGAAGGTAATTGGTTGCACGAGATCTTATTTTGGGGCTTCATAGCAAAGGAGGTGAATGCATGCACCATTTTTCCGTGAATTTCTTTCATTTCACTTTGGACTATTTTGTGTATGTCACATGAAATCCAAATAAAAATCAATTTAAATTACAAGTTGTAATGCAACAAAATAGGAAAAATGCGAAGGGGGATGAATACTTTTGCAAGGCACGGTTAGTTCCACGATACTGTAAATGGGCTATTCTCACACACTCCTGCCCTCAGATCATATTCTAACGATACTGTAAATGTGCTATTCTCACACACTCCTGCCCTCAGATCATATTCTAACGGGCATCTGTTATTTTCAGTTTGCTAGTGTTTGCCTGTGATAAGCCACCGGGCTTGACTGACTGAGTGGGTGTCAACTATCCTCAAGGCTGGTGACATTTTCACATAAACAGATATCAAACACGTAGCCCTGTCATAGGTCATTTTTCAAATGCCATCCCTCCCTCTCTTTCTGTCTTTCATTCTCCCTCTCTCCAGCTCTCTTGTTTTCTCTCTCTTTCTTTCTGTCTCTCACTCCCTCCATCCCTCCCTGTCCCTCTCTCTCCCTCTATCCCTTTCTGTCTCTCTCTTTCCGCAAACCAACTTGCCATCCATACAAAACTTTGATGGCAGATTGAGATTGAAAAGTATTTGTCAAAGAACAGCATAGGGACAGATTTTTTGGCTGTTATGGATTTGTGTTGTCAGAGATGCCATTTAAACCCTTTCTGGGACAAAGACAATTTGGCTGTCAAACTGGTGAGCTGAAAGGAAAGAGAGATGAAGGGGGGGAGTATTTTTGGGTGGTGGGGGTGGGGAGGGTGTAAGGTAGCATTGTGCAAGGACAAGGGAAAAATAAATAGAGAGGAGGTGAGAGCTGAGAGGGAGGGAGGAATGGTGAGAGAGGGAGGAGGGTGAAGAGTAGGGGGTTTAAATGCCGGTTGATTGAACATATTCCACTTGTATGGACAGCAGGAGAATATTGCTCATATTACTTCAGCTCTCTCCATCTCTCTCTCGCTCACTTTCTCTCTCCCTGTCTCTACCTACCCTCTCCCATCTCCCTCTCTCTTCCCTCTGTCTCTGGTAGTGATCGCTCCAATCTAAAATACCTTTAATTGATTCTGCTGTAATTAGTCAATGACAAAAGATGCTTTGGCAGAATTGGAGCATAAACATGCTTCAGACACAATTTGCTGGATCAATGGGAGGCAGATATGAAAAGAGGGAGAGAGGGATGGAGAGAGAAGAGGGAGGGGGTGTTTTCCGGTCGGCTTAGCAAAGGTAGTGAGAGAGAATGTGAGAGAAAAGGAAAGGGAGAAAGAGAGATAGGGATGGAGAGAGGTGTTTTTAAGCACCGCTACCTTGTCTGATTGAGGCGCGGAGGCCGAGAACACTGCGGATCAAAGACTTTTCAAATAGCTTATTTTTCTTCACCTCTCTCTCTTTCTCGTTCTCTGCGTTTTTTTTCTCATGATTTGCAACCTCATCTGCTAAGCTGGAGAGTTTTGAAACGATAGGTGTGTGTGTGTGTGTGTGTGTGTGTGTGTGTGTGTGTGTGTGTGTGTGTGTGTGTGTGTGTGTGTGTGTGTGTCGATGTCTGTATCTGTTTGTCTGTATGTGTAATGAGTGTCTTGGTGTGTTAGAGTCTAAGGGGATGAGAAGGTGTGCTTACTATAGTGTTGTCGTGACGTTATATTAGTTAATGTGACGACTGTTGCTCATCGAATGATTAACGGTTTATAATTACGTGATTAAATGAATTAAGCAATGAATCAAGCAATTATTAACTCATTAACCTGGGGCACCATGGGAACATTGTTTTGATTGAGTTTCTATTTCCCAAATTAACTCAAAGGATATCAGAATATCGATTACAACAGTCGCTAAATTAATCAATTTCCTCTACAGTCTCATAATCTGAAAGTCGTATAATCCGGGAATCTGCACGGACCCGGGCTTTACCACTGAATTTACCACACCAATCTTAGTTGATTATTTATTTACTAGCAAGCTAAAATGATGATAAAAATGCACATACACAAAACACAGTCTAGCTATTGATTAGGACTTAGTATAACGGGCCAACACACTATGGCGCTTGTTACCCAAAATGGGGATTTTAAAGAGAGAGAAAGAAAGGAAGTACACGAGAGAAATATACATTTGGGTTCATTTGTCAGCCATGCTTATTTAAAATTAGCCTTGCCCCGAACTGCCGCTCTTATGGGTAAGAATATAATGATGTAATTACGTGTTGGAGTTCTCAGGTGGGAAGCTCCGCGTGGGTCGTTTAGGCTTCTAAATGACACAGTTCTCCGGCGCAACTCTCTGGTTGTCCTCACGATGTCAGTGTCCTTCTTGGCTAAGTGGTCTGATCCTCACCCTTGATCGGAAAGGGTTCTTCTGAGGACAGACAGCTCTGTAGCTCAGAGCTCACAGCTTCGGCTCGAATGGTGTCGATACCACGATTCAATGGAGAGTGGAGGCTGGGTGGTTCGGCTTGAATTCACCCGCTTAGACACAGCTACTCGTCCGTAGCTCGTGTAGAAAAATATTTCTTTGTCTTCAACCTTGTGTTTCGTTTTGGGGTTGGTCGACTTTGTTAGACCTTAGCTGCAGCTTGGGGTCAATAGTCTTCATGTTAATTCTTCACTCTCCTGTCTTATACCCTCGGGTCAGAAGTGGGTGTAACAGCCTTTAGGGCAATTCTCTGGGCGGACCAAGTAAAGGGGGCAAGGCTTAGATTTGGCTAAAAATCCGATTTTAGACACTAACTTCACATTTCATCTTTATCAAAACATTCTGTTTGATTTGGATATTTTCCAAACAGCGTACAATGTATAAACATCAGGCATATACTGGGAAAACTCTTAAAGGTACAATGTTTTCATAATAACGTCATCTCTTAACCTTTAAAAACAAATACAAAAGTTACATACATTTTAATATTCCACTTTTCGTCATAACCACCATTGTGGCTGACGGAAACCATTGTTCCAAAGTCCCTTTATTGCATGTTTAATGTTCTGAGGCCAGTTCTCCATTGTTAGGACAAAGGAATTTCTCTGTATTATGGGCATGAGGTGTCATAAAACCCCCACATCTTCAGACCCCTAGATATCTCCTCCTCTGTTGGGGGTTTGGGAGATAATCTGTAGGGTGGTGGTCTCCTGTACCCTGACCTGATCAGGACAGTCATGACAGTCCCCCTCTGGTAGGTTCAACTTGGAATGATTCTGCATGTTGCAACCCACCATAAGAATGACCATCGGATGTCCTGGTCTGTGGATCATCAGAGCAGCCCCCCCCCTTTAGTGGTTCCCCCTGGTAGGCTTTCCGCAAGCTGTGGATCACCACCAGAATGGATCAAGGAGGTCTGGCAGTGGCTCTGTGTTCCGGCCCGTCGTCCGGTTATCCCGGTTAGTGGACCTAGGCAGTAACTTGGCAGACGTTAATAACGCACAACACTCAGGCAATACATCATTACATTTCCTCCCCAAACGAGCGCTGTCTTGGCTCTAAGGCTTCCTAAGTGTCAAAGGTAATGAAACGAAAAATTGGAATAAAAACATAAAAGTATACAAAATATGTCTACCACACCTTAATCATCTAATATGGACTATGTTCTATATATGTCCAAGGCCTTGGCTAAATAGCTCTATCATGGCATATCTCTAATGTCATGTCTAGGTTGATCCTACTTGCAGGTGGGTAGTTAAGGCACTTGGAAAAACTTGGCCCCTGAAGGCCAAAGCTTACATTAGGGACATTACTGGGCTGACCTAGCGAGTTCGGGAGAGGAGGCTGGGACTGGGCCCTGTAAGAGGGTTTCCGGATCCATTGCCACCTTTCCAAAAATCGGGATCGCTTCCGTCCCACGGGTGATCCTAGTATAAGACCTCATTAGGTCTTCCATTGCACATGTGCGCCTGTGTACGTAGTAGGTGCACACGCCAAGGGAAATGAGACCAAGGATCATGGTAACAGTCAGGATACTGTCCGGCACCGTCCAAGAGCGGGCGACAGACCAATCTTTTGGTCTGTAGTCAGTCGGGTTGACTAACAGTGCCTCATCCAGTACGCTAAGATCGACAGTCATGGGTCCCTCGTACTGGATTTGGTATTGAATGGCTTGTGGTAACTCAAGGGAACGTTTAGCAAAAGCGTCTGGCATTTCAATCTCTGTGTCTATCCGGTCGTCGGGAAGGTGGTATAGAGCGAGGTCGTCTACGTGAATAATCGCCCCCTCTGGTACCGTAACAAAAACAGTCTGGTTGGGGAGGTTCAATTGGGTGATGGAGTCATGGCGTTCGTAAGTCATAGTGGCGGACGCGAACGGTGTGTTGACCAACCATCGGTTCCCTACCACCTCCACTTGTGTGGTGGTGGCCCCATCCCTGGCTGTTAGTTTGGCTCTACAGCGTTCTTCGCTGGTGATAGCATTAATACCACAAAGACGCTCAGTGTTATCCCTGACAAATGGTTTGCTAGGACAAAGGTAGTGGACATCTTTGGTTAGAGTACACATTAGCAGGTTAGGGGTGAGATAGAAATCTGGGTTGTTTTCCTGGTAAGCTACAACTGGGGGCGTGGCAATCTTTACGTGGGTACTGTCGCGCCAAAATCCTACATTGAGAACCGTTTTCAATCTATAGATATTCTCCAGTTCAACAACCGGCAGCGTCAGTAGAAAACCCACTTCATTACGATCAACATCAACGTGTATTGGGATGGCCGACCCCAGACTATAGGCCAAATGTGATTGTAACGGCCTTAGTGTGGTTGAAGTAGCTGAGGTCAATATGTCGTGCAACATTGAGAGGGGCACTAGATATGAGGGGATTCTATTCATGGCCAAGTGGTCCATAGAAGAGCTAACTTCACGGAGAAAATCCTCCAGTAACAATCGAACCAATTGGACATGGGCATAGTCATGGTTCATGACCTCTGCTAGCTTTCCTACAGACAGGATAGTTTTGTTCAGGAGAGTAGCGTGTGTGTTGACCACCAGAATAGTGTCCTGGAGAGACTTTCCCACATGTTGCAACCTAAGGGCCTGTGCCTTCATCTGCTGCTGGATAAGTGGCATCTCTTCAGTAATCTCCCTAACATTCCTCTTGACTGTGGCTAGACTGACTGCGTTGACGGCAGTGGTACCTAGGGCAAATAGTGACCCTACGGCTGCCCCTATCGATAGTAGCGCCCCGACGAATCGTTTCTCTCGCCTGGGCTCAGCTAGTTCTGACTGGGTTACTGTGAACTTTTGGAGTTGGGCAAACATATGGGCAGTGTCTAGCTGGGCGTGCTTAATTGCCTGGCTGGTCCAGTCAGCCCCGGCCCAACTCAAATGCGCCGCAGGTGGAATGTGTTGGCGGTACACATTCTCTGCATCTAGGCGGACATATACCCTCTGCGTGTGTACTCTGCAGTTAGTTATGAGGAGTCCTGGATCGTCGCGGAGAACGATTCCCGTAGGGGGTCCGTTCGTGATTACGTCTGCTGGGTTGGTTTTGACCAGGGCGCAGAGTGTCAGGATCATCCAAAGGAACTCCATCCTACAGAAACGCATAATCAGAGATTGTTGGATTATTTCAGTTATTTGTATTCGTAAACAAAATTGTTTTGACAACTATTTTTCTGTTTTTCTTATTTTTAATCAGTACAGCGCAGGACGATATCACTAGTGACAACAGATGTATATCTGGTAGCTGGGAAGATAATAAAAGATATTAGGTGCAACGTACTGGTCTCCTGGAAGGGATCAGCTGAGGGTACTTAAGAATTTTCTTAGTACCTCTGGGTTTTTTGCTAGGGTTTTTATCTATTCGGTGCTGGCTAGCACCCCTTCTATTCCCATGGGGGGAGTGTACAACTTGATTTGGTTCCGGTGGACCCACTTTAATGTGGCGTTTTGTCGACCTTTGCTGATTTTGATCTGGTAAGCTACAGGTGATAGCTTCACCACAATCTCGTGTGGCCCCGTCCAGTGGGGCAGGAACTTTGTTGCGACGCCCGCGGGTTTGGTGTATATGTAGTACCACACCTTATCTCCGACCTCGAACACCTGGTGTGAGGCTTTTTTGTCGTAATAGGTCTTGTCACCTTCTGCACTTCTTTCCAATTGTCCTTGAGCGTACGCAAAGGTAGTCTGGAGATGGTTCCGCAAGTCGGTCACGTATTGATGAGCCGTGTAGGCGGTGGCTGCGGCGACATCTCCCGGTTGGTACAGGAGATGCAGAGGAAGGGTAATTTGCCGGCCCGTCATCATCTCAAAGGGTGTCATTCCCGTAGACTTGTTGCGTGTGGCTCTGATTGCCATCAGTACCAATGGGAGTTTGAGGTCCCAATCTTTGTGGTTGGCTGCCACATATTTCCTCAAGATTCTGACAATTGATTGTTTGCTCCTTTCTACCCCCCCCGAGCTCCTAGGGTGGCACGCGATGTGGAGTTTAGCTTTGACTCCCAGGAGCTTCCACAGTTCGGTCATTACAGCTGCCGAAAAGTGGGTTCCTCTGTCGCTGTCCACGGTTTCTCCTGGCAGGCCGAAACGACTGAAAACGTGGTTTAGCAAAAGAACGGCAGTGGTTTCCGCTGTGTCATTGGTCGCCGGCAGGCACTCCACCCACTTTGTGAATGCGCAAGTCACTGTGAGGAGGTACTTGTTGCCTCTGGCAGACCTGGCAACTGGGCCGACCCAGTCGATCTGGATCGAGCTCCAGGGGTAAGACACACCCTTGCGTTGCAGGGGTGCTCTGTGAAGTGGCTTGGTGGTTTGAAACTGGCAGCAAACTAGACACCCCCTCACGTATCGTGCCACGTCTTGTTCCATGTGAGGCCAGTGGGCCACCTGTCGCGATGTTTCACATGTAGCCTTGACCCCCCTATGGCCTCCACATGGCTCGTCGTGGGCATGAGCTATCATTATCCCCCTATGTGTTTCAGGAACCACCCACCTTCGAGCGGTGTCGGTTTCTGAAACATACACCAATAGGTCATCTACAAGTGTGAGGTGCTGTTTAGTTGCGTACAGGGAACGCAAGTCGTGTGAACCTGCCAAAGCCAGTTCGGACACTGGGTGGTTGACAGGATCCGACAGGAATGCCATCAACGTGGCGAGGGACTCATCTTGGTGTTGCATTGCTACCAGGTCGCCATTCATGAATGAATGCGTTAGCAACACATTATGTTTGTGCGACGACGTTTTCCGTGGTGCTACATGGCTACGCGTTACCGCAGACACCATAGCTTCCTCAGTGGGTTTTTCGTCTCGAGCAGCAAACACCCAAGGGGTGCCGTGAATTGCACCAGATTTCGCCATGTTGTCAGCATGGTCGTTGCCAAGTTTGTCACGACCAGGTGATTTGGAGTGTCCCTTGACTTTCTTCCAATACACCTGTATGTCGTGTTTGGTGATGAGATCATCACAAGCTAGAATGAGCTCTTTGTTTTTCACCTCTTTACCACTTGAAGTAGTCATGTGCTTTTGTTTCCAAAACGGCAAGTGGCATAAGAAGGTGAGTCTCGCGTAGTTAGAGTCGGTGCAGATCGCCAGTTCTGCCAATCCGTGTTTCACCGCTGTTTGCAGGGTGATCAGCACGCCAGCCACTTCTGCAAACTGGCTGGTCTTGTTGCCAAGCTGAAATTGAAGTGGTTTGCACGGAATGTCGTTGTGCCATACCAATCCCACCCCAGCTTGCAAGTGGTCTAGATGGCGGTAAGAACAGCCATCTACAAATGCCATCGGCATGTCGAGACACACGTTCTCTTCGAAATAGTGATGGTTCGAAGGCAATGGCGGAGCGATGTCACGCGGGGGTGGTCCGGAGTCGGTTTCATCGTCACCACAGTGTTGACACACCGCCAAAGCTCTGCCCAAAGGCAGGTTCTTTGCTTTTGCGTAGTTGATTACTACATCATGGCTCTGCAGCGTCATGAGCCAAGCCGCTATCCTGCTGTTGTGTACAGCACCCTCACGGATTCGTTGGCTTTTCAGAAAAGTCACAGGCTGGTGACATGTTTCTATGATCACCTTTTGTCCGCCGACATAACTGGTGAAGTGTTTGATCGCCCAGACTGTCGACAGCAGCGCCTTTTCGCAGTCTGAGTATTTGTGTTCGGCGGGGTTGAGTGTTTTGCTCGCGTAAGCAACCACACGTTTGTCTTGGTCGTATTTTTGGTACAACCCAGCGCTAAGGCAGTGCTCTGAGAAACCGACTTCCAAAAAGAATGTCTTGTCTTTGTTGGGGTATACCAGGCAGGGTGCCTCGCAAAGCAGGTTTTTCAAGGAAGCCACCGCTTCGTTGTGAGTGACATCCCAAACGAATGGGGTGTCTTTCTGAAGAAGGTGAGTCAACGGTTTTGACAAGTCGGCGTAGTTTTCGATGAATTGACGGGAGTAATTACATACTCCCAAGAAGCTGCGCACCTCGTGAAGGTTTGTAGGTGTTTTGATGTTGCGGACTGCTTGGATTCGGTTAGACTGTGGCAGGATGCCCTCGGCACCCACCAGAAGCCCAACGTAGTTTACCTTGGTCCTGCACCATTGTCCTTTCATGATGGCCAACTTAGCCCCTGCAGTCCCGAGTTGGGTGAGAACGTGGTCCATTTCATTGAGGTGATGTGACCAAGTCTCACTTCTCATGAGAACGTCGTCCACGTAAATTATCGTCCCCCTAGAGGCTGCGTCTGGCATCGCCTTGTGCAGGAAGATGTTGAACTCTGAGGGGGAGTTCGCATACCCGAATGGGCAACGATTGAACGTGAAGAGCTTGTTCGAGAAAGAGAAAGCCAACTTGTGTTGGTCACGCGGGTCGACTGTCATGGTCCAGAAACCATTTGCCACGTCGACTGTGGAGAAGTACTTGGCGTTTGCCACCTTTGGCAACTCTTGGTCGAGCTGTGTCATTGGCCAACGAGACAACGGAACCAGTTTGTTGAGTTGTCTATAGTCAATGGTAAGACGCCATTTACCCGTTGGTTTCAGAACGGGCCACACGGGAGCGCTGTACGTACTGTTACATTCCCTGATTATCCGTTTAGCTAATAAGGAATCGATAATCTCTTGTACTGCTGCGTATGCTGCGAGCGGGATTTTGTATTGTCTAACGAACGTAGGAGTTGCTCCGGGTGGCGTAGGAATACGCACCACATGGATACCCGTAACCCCGCAATCCAGCGAGTCTGTCGACCAGATCTCACTGTGTTTGTTAAACAATTCTCTCAACTGATGGCGTTCAGTGTCATTGACAAGAGCATCAGCCTCCGACAGTAGTTGTATTACCTGTGCATGGAAACCAGGATATGGTTCGGCGACATTGTACAGGTCTTCATCGGGTGGTGACGGCATGTCACCTTTGGAAGAGTCATCGGTTGTTTTCTCACAAGAGTGTACTTCGCATGCAGGAGGAGACGCAATATCATCCTCCGTGACGATGGAGTATATTAACAGGTTGCTGTCAGGATCGGCATCCAGCCGGAATGCCGATGTGTCGTCCAGTGGCAATACGGGAGTTAGTGCTATTGCTTTTGACTGACAAGTAAACAGCGTACCTCCCTCGCCATCTAGGTCTAGGGATGACGGAAGAGGCCCAATCACAGGAACAACTAGTTCAAAATCATGGAAGGCGTAATCGATCAATGTTCCTAGCTGAGTGTGCCGAGGAATGGAAATATCCGCTTGAGTCAGATTTTGTACCAGGAGGTAAGTGGATCTAGCGGTTAGTTCCAACAGTGGGTTGCCATTGATAGTTAGCCCCAAGTCGAATAGTTTTGGGGAGGGTTGGAAGAACGCAGTGGTGCCTTCCATCCGGTATCCGGGCGCCAGGTTCAGTCTTACAGAAACCTCTGTGGTTCTTGCCGGTATCAACATGGCGGACTCAGTTATCGTCTTGCAAGCTTAAGGAATAGTCTGCCCGGAAGTCATTCGCACCGGGTCGAAAGACAAGGCATGTTGGTTTGGCTGCGCCAAAGACCAAAGAACTTGGTGTATGGTATCAAGTTTAACACCCAATCTTACCAAAATGTCCGCTCCCACATAGACTGTATGTGGGAGGTCCGCGACAACCAGTAGGTAGTGGGATAATTCCTTGGTTCCAATGCGGATCGATAGCGCACACACCCCTATTGCGGTGAGTGTTGTCTGGGGAGTCGTTCCCAGTGGAAATCTAAACGTTTTCGGCACAAGGGGATGGCAGTTAAGTTCACAGGGTTTGCGTCAGATGCTGACGTCGGACCCACGTCGTTGCACAATGTAAGGCAGGTAGCCTTGGAAGAATGCGGTGAAGTCAACGGAGTAGGCATAGGTATTTGTGACCAGATTTGATTGGTTTTCCAATCCATTAGTGGTACCAAACGGTCAATTAAATCACTCCCAATCAGCATTCGTTCGATTTCGATGCTAGTCACATACACGGGGTGTATCAGTGACACGCTTTCGAAGTTGAGTTTAAGTAGGAGACGTTTGGTTAGGGGCGAGGTAGCTTGAGTGAAACCTCGAAGATTCGTATCGCAATGTTCCGTTTTCAACCAACGTTTTGTTGGGTCCACTGCCCTTTTTAGTTCATCCAGCAAGGTTTCGGATATGAGGGAAATTGTTGAACCCGAATCTATCAGAGCGTGACAGGTCACACAGTCCTCCAGGACTGTTCTAAGGTATGGCCTGTTCGAGTTGGTTTTTCTCGTCATATCCCCAACAAAATGGAGTGGGTTGGGAGAACGGAGCGGTTTGTAATCTGCGTCGATTTCCAAGACAGATAAGTTACCTACGTGACCCAGTGGGTCCTCTATCGGAATGGTAGAGGAATCATCTGTTACAAAGCTGCTTATCTCGTGCATCTCCACCTCCGTGTCCAAGTCTGTAGACAAAACCTGCGGGCTTGTGTCTAGAACGGGCGGTACCTGGACAGGGATTCGAGTGGGGGCGGGGGTAATGGAAATGTTTGCGTCCTCTTGAATTGCATGAATTTCGGCGGACTCGGTTTCCAACGATTTTACGCCTAGTCATGAGGATTTATCCTTGTCCTCTTTCTCAAATTTCTTACGATGCAGTACATCTTTTATCAGAGCTTCTATATCATTTCGGTTAGCGTTTAAATCATTGTTGAACACTTTGTTGCCCTTGTTACACTTGTTACCCTTGTGTCCTGACCCTTTGAGAGAGTTAGGCGGAGGGGCATGTCGGCTAGGTTGATCTCTACGGGACCTGTTAGATTGGGGACGTTCATCGTAGCTATTGTTACGGCGGTGGTTGTCGGGGTGGTGGTTACTTGGTAGCCACCCCCTTTGATCGTCCTCTTTTACAACATATGTCCCTGATGCAGCCCCTTCTAATTCGAGTGATGGTTCCCGCCTAAGCTCGAAAGTCGAGGTGTCCGGGCTCTTAGCCCGGCTTGCTTTTGATGCTTCAAAAGCGGTGCTTGCCAGCTCTCGGAGCGTCGAGATTGGCAACCCGACGTGGGCAGTAGGGCCCAAGTAGTTAATGAAGTTGGGAGACATGTTTGACAGAAAAAGTTGTTTGAACGGTAATAGGTCTTCCATTCCTGTTTCAGTGAGCATGCCAAAGTAAGCTGAACGAAGCCGGTGATCGTAGGCTTGTGGGTGTTCATTTCGAGCTTGTCTGATATTGTTAGCCAACGAACTATCGTGTTTGCGAGTCGCAGAACCACTGAATTCTATTTTCAAAACCGTGGCAAGTTTAGCATAGTCGTTTTGCACATGTTGCTCTTGTAGACGGATGAACCTTGTCACGTGTCTGTTGGACGTTCGCTTCAAAAGATAGAGCCTGTCTGCATTCGTAGCGTTTGGGTAGCCATCCAAGGCGTCCTCTATGTCTGCTAAGAATGTCTCAGTGTCGTTTGGCTTTCCCGGAACGGGGTCGAAGAGGCGGAAGTTTTTGACGATTTTGTCAAGGCGATCCCCGCCAAGTGCGCGGGGAGCATCTGCACTCTCCCGTGGAGAATTGTCGGCCGAGAGGCCAAGAGGAAAAGTCAAGCTGTGGTTGTGTTGGCGAGGAGGCCCCAATTCACTGTGGGCCGAATGGCCAAGAGAAAGAGGCTGAAATCTCCTGTCATCTACATTCCCTCGTTCTCTTAGTTCCGGATGTGAGCTAGGTTGCTTGGTTTGGTTGTCCCGCGATAGCGCGTGACTGTTCTGGAGTTCCTCCAGATGATACCTAAGGGTGGTGTTATGCTGCATCGCAGAGTCCACCTGGGAGTTGAGGGTGTTTATTTTCGACACGTAGGTGTCGCCCTTTTTTCGCTCGGCCTCATACTTATCTGTCATGGTTTGCAGGGAGAGGTCGCGAGTGTGGAGTGAGAGATCCAGTGATGCGATGTCCTCCTTTTGTTTAGAGGTCACATTTTCCAACTTTCTCACCTGGTCTTTCTCATCCTTCATTAAATCAGCGACTTCAATGAGTTCTGCTGTTTTGTCCTCCAACTTGGTCATTGTGTTCATTAACTGATCGTCTTTGGTCTGCAGCTTTTGGAATAGAGCATTATTGCTTTGAGTGGTTTCATTCACAACCGTTTGTAGGGCATCAATTTGCTCGCCCCGTTTTCTAACTAGCTCTTCCGATTCATCTAGTTTCGCGTGGACTTCATCGTATTTAGTTTTGGCTAAACCGAGTTGTTCTTTTAGAATACGGACTTGGTCAAGAGTTTGTTCGCGTTCTTTGTTATAAGTGTTAGACAGATCTTCCAATTTATCTGTTCTCACACACAGTTCCTCAGCTAGCAGTAGCTTATCTTTTTCGGCTTTCGATGCCAGCTCCCTGGTTCTCTCCACCTGTACCTTGAACTCCCCAGCTTCCTGCTCGTGCCTCTGCTGGGCACTGAGGTACTGGTGCACTGTCCATCTCTGCTGGTGGGCATAGTTGAGGGCTAAACTGGAGAGAACCTTCACAAGGCCTCCGCCTGATGGTCTATTTTGAAGAGCGTCTGTCGCAATGTCTGCATTTTTCTCGCTTATGGCATTGAAATCTAACATTTTCAGCCCCTCGGGGAAATGGGTGGAAACCCATCTGATGGATTGCTCATTATTATGATTGTCAGTTATTTCAATTTACGTAATGTTTGGGGTTTTTAGTTGGAGGCTGCAAACACGATTTAACTCAGTTTGTAAACGTCAATGAATCATCAAGACTGGGTCAGTAATGTGAGTTGGTTATTACTGAACTTGCCAAAACAGGTTTAATTGATTAAATCGATTTTAATGATAAATCTAACCTGTATCGGCTATTTGGGAATTTTAATTTTAATTCACCTGAAAGAGTTGCTATCTCTAAGTTAACGTTGAAAAGTTTAACTATGTCTCATTGGTTAGTACACATTAGTTTGCGTATTATTCCAATAACCAACCTGGGCGGTAGTGTAGCAATTTAATGTATATTAAATTGAACGAGACAATGATATCCAATCAGTTGCGACTGGTTAGATATCGTACAGCATAACCTGAATTATTTAAAAAAATAATTACTGGTGATTCTTCACCACCGGAGGTCACTGTTAACACAAGCTAAAATCGACAGGGTACCAGTGAAAATAGAATTTTACAATACTGTTAAAAAGTCTACCTAAACACCATTAAGCTGGTAAAACAGCTTTAATCTATTAATCAATTTGAATGATTAGTCAACCCCGTATAGGCTAAAGGAATTAGCTTTAATTAACCTGAAGTAATTGCTATATCTAAGTTAACATTGAAAAGTTTAACTATGTCTCATTGGTTAGAACACATTAGTTTGCGTATTATTCCAATAACCAACCTGGGCGGTAGTGTAGCAATTTAATGTATATTAAATTGAACGAGACAATGATATCCAATCAGTTGCGACTGGTTAGATATCGTACAGCATAACCTGAATTATTTAAAAAAATAATTACTGGTGATTCTTCACCACCGGAGGTCACTGTTAACACAAGCTAAAATCGACAGGGTACCAGTGAAAATAGAATTTTACAATACTGTTAAAAAGTCTACCTAAACACCATTAAGCTGGTAAAACAGCTTTAATCTATTAATCAATTTGAATGATTAGTCAACCCCGTATAGGCTAAAGGAATTAGCTTTAATTAACCTGAAGTAATTGCTATATCTAAGTTAACATTGAAAAGTTTAACTATGTCTCATTGGTTAGAACACATTAGTTTGCGTATTATTCCAATAACCAACCTGAACGGTAGTGTAGCAATTTAATGTATATTAAATTGAATGAGACAATGATATCCAATCAGTTGAGACTGGTTAGATATCGTACAGCATAACCTGAATTATTTAAAAATAATTACTGGTGATTCTTCACCACCGGAGGTCACTGTTAACACAAGCTAAAATCGACAGGGTACCAGTGAAAATAGAATTTTACAAAACTGTTAAAAAGTCTACCTAAACACCATTAAGCTGGTAAAACAGCTTTAATCTATTAATCAATTTGAATGATTAGTCAACCCTGTATAGGCTAAAGGAATTAGCTTTAATTAACCTGAAATAGTTGCTATATCTAAGTTAACGTGGAACAGTTTAACAATGTCTCATTGGTTATGGCACATTCGTGTGTGTATTATTCCCCTAACCAACCTGCACAGGTAGTGTATCAATTTAATGTATGTATAAAATTGAACAAGACAATGATATCTAATCAGTTAAGACTGGTTTGATATCCTACAGCGTAACCTGACTTATTTCACGAAAAATGACTGCCGATTCTTCGCCAGAGGTTACGGATAGCCCAAGCTGAGATCTCACAGGATTCCCGTCTAACGCGGGAATTCACTATGAACAAAGAAGAAAACAAAAATGGCGGCTCCCCTTTGTTAGCTTAGCATCTGGCGCAATGCTTAGCTTTCCTTGCGCGGGGTTTCCCCCTCGCCGCACAAGGGATGTTCCCTCCAACAAGGGAACGGGTTTACTTGGTGACGTCTCACGTTCAACCCTTAACCTCTCCCCGTTACCCAACGCGAGAGGTAGAGAGATAATAACTTCGCTTCGGTCAAACGACTATATCTACTCTAATTTCCGTAATGGCTGGCTCATATGTCCTCTGCTCTAGGAATTACTTATGACCGAGTCAGATCACTCCTGAAAGCGATCGACAGAAATAACACTACGTTAGGCCCAACTAGTATTATTTCTCAGAATGCCTGCATCGGCTGGTACATATGCCCTAGCTCGTAGCATTCAGTAGACCCCCTTCACACTGGCTTTGGTCAGATATACAACAGGGGTCGTTCTCTCCCGACCAGTATCTGGGTCAAATGGAACGACACACACACACTTCTCTCCCGCACTAGTCCTGCCTATAGCTATTAATGGAATGTATATATATTGCTACACAATTGATATGGAATAACACAACAGTGCGGCCTAGTCCTATCTTAGATTCCTCACAGGGGGCGCCATATGTCGTGACGTTGTATTAGTTAATGTGACGACTGTTGCTCATCGAATGATTAACGGTTTATAATTACGTGATTAAATGAATTAAGCAATGAATCAAGCAATTATTAACTCATTAACCTGGGGCACCATGGGAACATTGTTTTGATTGAGTTTCTATTTCCCAAATTAACTCAAAGGATATCAGAATATCGATTACAACAGTCGCTAAATTAATCAATTTCCTCTACAGTCTCATAATCTGAAAGTCGTATAATCCGGGAATCTGCACGGACCCGGGCTTTACCACTGAATTTACCACACCAATCTTAGTTGATTATTTATTTACTAGCAAGCTAAAATGATGATAAAAATGCACATACACAAAACACAGTCTAGCTATTGATTAGGACTTAGTATAACGGGCCAACACACTATGGCGCTTGTTACCCAAAATGGGGATTTTAAAGAGAGAGAAAGAAAGGAAGTACACGAGAGAAATATACATTTGGGTTCATTTGTCAGCCATGCTTATTTAAAATTAGCCTTGCCCCGAACTGCCGCTCTTATGGGTCAGAATATAATGATGTAATTACGTGTTGGAGTTCTCAGGTGGGAAGCTCCGCGTGGGTCGTTTAGGCTTCTAAATGACGCAGTTCTCCGGCGCAACTCTCTGGTTGTCCTCACGATGTCAGTGTCCTTCTTGGCTAAGTGATCGGAAAGGGTTCTTCTGAGGACAGACAGCTCTGTAGCTCAGAGCTCACAGCTTCGGCTCGAATGGTGTCGATACCACGATTCAATGGAGAGTGGAGGCTGGGTGGTTCGGCTTGAATTCACCCGCTTAGACACAGCTACTCGTCCGTAGCTCGTGTAGAAAAATATTTCTTTGTCTTCAACCTTGTGTTTCGTTTTGGGGTTGGTCGACTTTGTTAGACCTTAGCTGCAGCTTGGGGTCAATAGTCTTCATGTTAATTCTTCACTCTCCTGTCTTATACCCTCGGGTCAGAAGTGGGTGTAACAGCCTTTAGGGCAATTCTCTGGGCGGACCAAGTAAAGGGGGCAAGGCTTAGATTTGGCTAAAAATCCGATTTTAGACACTAACTTCACATTTCATCTTTATCAAAACATTCTGTTTGATTTGGATATTTTCCAAACAGCGTACAATGTATAAACATCAGGCATATACTGGGAAAACTCTTAAAGGTACAATGTTTTCATAATAACGTCATCTCTTAACCTTTAAAAACAAATACAAAAGTTACATACATTTTAATATTCCACTTTTCGTCATAACCACCATTGTGGCTGACGGAAACCATTGTTCCAAAGTCCCTTTATTGCATGTTTAATGTTCTGAGGCCAGTTCTCCATTGTTAGGACAAAGGAATTTCTCTGTATTATGGGCATGAGGTGTCATAAAACCCCCACATCTTCAGACCCCTAGATCTCTCCTCCTCTGTTGGGGGTTTGGGAGATAATCTGTAGGGTGGTGGTCTCCTGTACCCTGACCTGATCAGGACAGTCATGACAGTGTCTACAAGATAATAAGTGCTCTAAACCTCTTTTTTCCTGTGTGTGTGTGTGTGTCCACAGGGCTATGAGGTGCGCAAGATAAGAGCCATTGACCAGGATCTGGGGAGACCGAGAGGCATCGGCTACACCATCATCTCA
The DNA here is from genome assembly GCF_901001165.1 of Salmo trutta. Classification (NCBI taxonomy): domain Eukaryota; kingdom Metazoa; phylum Chordata; class Actinopteri; order Salmoniformes; family Salmonidae; genus Salmo; species Salmo trutta. The sequence continues at coordinate 74,569,399 of NC_042958.1, forward strand.
GGTCTGTCACAATCAATTAGTTAATCAATCAATGACAGGTTAGTTAATCAATCACACACTCACACACTCACTCACTGCTTATTATTGGGTGTTAGGGTTGTAAACTAAACATTGCTTTTAGAGTTTAACTGATCATACCAAATCATACAACATACAATACTATCAGAAGCACAGTGTTCTTTGTTTCATGTCTGTAGGACTTACCATTGCTGAGATATTACAATGTTTGTGTCAGTATTCTGGGTCAAAGTGTCACGGGACATAATGCACAGGTCAAAGGCAAAGCCTTTTCCAAAAATGGCTCCACAATGACACAGGTGGACTAAGATTAACAAATATAAACTCAAATATCTCAAGATAGGAATGTCCTATCAATAGGACTTTTTCAGGTGTTATACAATAATATGAGCATGTTAAATTAAATCTTTCCGCTGACCAGGTGAATACAGGGGAAAGCTATGGTCCCTTATTGATGTCACCTGTTACATCCACTTCAATCAGTGTAGATGAAGGGGCTGATTTTTAAACCTTGAGACAATTGAGATTTGTGTGTGTACCATTCAGAGGGTGAATGGGCAAGACAAAATATTGAAGTGCTTTGAACAGGGTGTAGTAGTAAATGCCAAGCGCACCGGTTTGAATGTGTCAAGAACTGCAACACTGCTGGGATTTTCACACTCAACAGTTTCCTGTGTGTATCAAGAATGGTCCACCACCCAA